>NC_071668.1:39639469-39942500 GCF_028554725.1 Zeugodacus cucurbitae
TAATGAAACGTGCAGTGTCGTGTAGATTTAAAAAAAGGAAAGTTAAAAGTATAAATTAAAAGTTTAACGAAACGTGCCGTGTCGCATAAATTAATAAAAAAAAATAATAATAATAATTAATATTGAATCTTTTTTATATAAAAATAAAAAAAATTAAAACTGACAAAGTTACTATCAAAAACAAAAAAAAAGAATACAAATTAAATTGTAAAAACTTACGAAAAAATACATAGTTACAACAACTGCAAACAATGAACAATATATATAATATGATAATAGTGATGAACAACAACAACATACAAATTTACATTTGTGACTACAGCAGCATGGGAAGTGCCAGGAAGTTCATAGGATAAGAAGAGGATAACAAGAGGACAATAAGAGGACAACACTGGAGAAAGCAGTAAGGTTAGACATTTAATAATTATTACTAAGAAAATTAAATAATCTTAACATTATAAATTATATACAGTGTCGGACAAAACTCATTGGACTAAATCGAGTCTCAGACATATTCTGTCATAACTTTTTACATGGATGCATTAGAAGAATAATTTTTTTTGCAAAAGAAAGATCGCATATTCTATATTAAGAAACAATTCAATTTTATTTTTCAACTTTTATGTACAATTTATAACTTATAACAGAAGGGAAAAAAGTAAAAAATTCTCGCGACATAACTCATTGGACTTTAGCTGAATATGAAAATAAATTCGTTTTATAATAATATTTTATTGGGTAGCCATTATTTTTAATGATTGCAGCACATATTTAGGCATAGATGAAATTAAATTAATAATATATGTATCATTTATTCCATTCCAGGCTTGTTTCAGGGCATCAAATAGCTTGTTTTTATTACCGTGGACCTGTTCCCTACCCTGCAAGTATCGACGGTCTAAACGCTTTCCTGTTGGTCTTCGTACACGTGTCATTCCATCAAAGTTCTGCAAATTAGATTTGGAATCATCTGAAAACAATACTGACTTCCATTGCTTTTCATATTCAGCTAAAGTCCAATGAGTTATGTCGCGAGAATTTTTTACTTTTTTCCCTTCTGTTATAAGTTATAAATTGTACATAAAAGTTGAAAAAAAAAAATTGAATTGTTTCTTAATATAGAATATGCGATCTTTCTTTTGCAAAAAAAATTATTCTTCTAATGCATCCATGTAAAAAGTTATGACAGAATATGTCTGAGACTCGATTTAGTCCAATGAGTTTTGTCCGACACTGTACATATATATATATATTTATGGGGAATACCCAAACTAAACCTAAGTACATTAGATTGTATTACTGTCAATATTGCGGTGGGGACCACAAAGAGAAAAAGTGTCCCAGAAAAAATAAAACATAATTTATGGTTTGTACAACCAATAATAAAATAAAATAAAGCTGCGATTCACCACCTTCGGGGGGACCCTCCAGAGAATTATAAAAAAAAAAAAATAATAAATAAAAAATCAAGAATATAAAGCGAGGCTCGATCATCCAAATAATAAAATATTTTGAAACCGCGATTCACCACCGCAAGGGGGACCCTCCGGTTTATAACAAAAACTCAATTCTGCGATTCTGAACTCCAGACCCACCAGAATAAAAGAGTCTCCTTTCCTAGAAAGGATAAAAAAAAAAAATTAAATTTTTAATCTATAAAACTAAAATAAAATAAAAATAAAAATGGCGACGGAGGCAGGATTAACAGTAGATTTAATTACGCGCCTAATTGCAGAAAGTAATATTACGTTAAGGCAGGAAATTGACAGGCTAAAAGCGCAAGTCGAGATAGAAACACACATGGTAACAGATTTTCAGACAGAAGTAATAAACGACAATATTCAGTGTCATGAATCACTGGATGTTTTAAAATCCTTATTTTCAGGAAGGATAAATGCTTATGTTAGCTGGCGAGAAGCAGCACATAATGCGATGAGCCTATACGTTAGAGGAAGCCGAAAGTACTTCGCAGCCCTCACCATTTTGCCTAACAAAATTACGCCGGAAGCTAATGATGCATTAACCAATCATGGTACTGTGTTAAATTTTGACGCGATAATTGCGCGTCTCGATTTTGCGTATTCGGAGAAACGTCCAATACATATCATAGAACAAGAAATGAGTTTTCTACGTCAGGGCTCAATGACAGTAATTGAATATTACAATTTAGTTAACAAAAAACTAACTTTAATGATTAATAAAACCATAATGACTTATGGTGGAGCCGCATCAATAACAAAAGAATTAAACAAAAAGAATCGAGACCAAGCTCTTAGAATTTTTATAACCGGACTTAACGCTCCATTAAGAGATATAATATTCTCTCTGTCCGGAAGATCTGCCAGACGCATTGGCCAAAGCTCAGGAATTAGAGTCCAATAATCAGAGAGCCCGATTTGCACAAAATTTTGCAAATGAAAGCATAAAAGTAAAACAATATTATCCAAATAACAATTTACGATTTCCTCAGAGGAACAACATGCCAAAACCAGAGCCAATGGACATAGATCCATCCATGTTCAGAATATACCGACAGGAAACTTACCAAAAGCCTCAATAAAACAATGGCTTTAGATATCAAAATTTTAGAAGACAATTGGCCAGTACAAACACTCAAGCCAATACAAATAGATATGTTTCAAATAAAAACACCCAAGGAATAAAACGGCCAATTATAGCTTTCGGCCGCAAGAGAAAACACAGAAAATCAATAACATGAATGAGAGTCATTTTTTAGGCAAAGAGGGGATGAACTCTATCTAAAATTATATGACGCAAAAATAACAAAAAGTTTAAAAGCTCTAGTCGATACAGGAGCAACCTATTGCTACATTAAGCCTGGGGTATATAATAATAAAAACGAACTAGCCAATTATAAACGGATAAAAACCGTTAACGGCTACTCTATAATAAAATATTACCATATAATAACCATATTTGGGGTGGAAGGAATTTTCTACGAAATAAAAGGTTTAGAATCTGACCTCCTTTTGGGATACAATTTCCTTAAAAAAATTGAGGCACTTATCGATGTGCCCAATGGGAAAATAAATTATATGGAAAAAAATAATAATAACAAGTAAGGAAGGGCTAAGTTCGGGCGTAACCGAAAATTTTATACTCTCGCAATTTATTTATTTAACTTTATTTATATTAATAATACACAATTTGACCCACATATTCGTCATATATATTGTATAAAGTCCATTGAAAGTTGGAAACCATAATATTAGTTTAGAAGCACCGAGGTCCTCGTGTTCGATATATGGGGCCTTAAAAACCTATGGTCCGACTTCGGCGATTTTTAGAATGGGACTGCCACACTATTAACATAGTATTTGTGCAAAGTTCTGCATCGATATCTTCACTAGTACTTACTTTATATATTGTAAAGTAAACGATTCAGATTGTCTTCAAAGTTCTGGTATATAGGAAGTAGGCGTGGTTGTAAAGCGATTTGGCCTATTTTCACAACATATCATTGGGATGTAAGGAAACTATTACACACCAAGTTTCATTGAAATCGGTTGAATAGTTCCCATAAGTGGTGGGAGTGCAGCTTCCATCTGCCATTTCTTATGTGAAATTTATTGTTTCTGACGTTTTTCGTTAATGAGTTAACCCACTTTTAGTAATTATACTCTCGCAACCTGTTGCACAGAGTATCATAGTTTTGTTCACATAACGGTTGTTTGTGTCACCAAGAAATATAAGAGTTAGATATGGGGTTATATATACATAAATGATCAGGATGACGAGTAGATTTGAAATCCGGATGTCTGTCCGTAAAAATTAAGATATCTTAATGAAACTTGGAACACATCTTCCTTGGCACCCTGAGGAGGTTGCTTTCGAAAATGGGCAAAATCGGTCCACTGCCACGCCCACAAAATGGAGGAAACCGAAAACCTATACAGTGTCATAACTAAGCCATAAATAAAGTTATGAAAATGAAATTTGGAACATAGGATCCCATTAGGGAGGGGCACATTTGGATGTAATTTTTTTGGAAAAGTGGGCGTGACCCCGCCCCCAAATAGGTTTTTTGTATATAACTCGCAAACCAATAAAGCTATATAAACCAAACTTTCTGCAGTCGTTTCTTTTAGCCATTTCCTTATACAGTCCAAAAATGAAAGAAATCGGATAATAACCACGCCCACCTCCCATACAAAGGTTAGGTTGAAAATTACTAAAAGTGGGTTAACTCCCTAACGAAAAACGTCAGAAACACCAAATTTTACATAAGAAAAGGCAGAAGAAAGCTGCACTGAGATTTTTTTACAAAATAGAAAATGGGCGTGGCGTCGCCCACTTATGGGTCAAAAACCATATCTCAAGAACTATTCGACCGATTTCAATGAAATTCGGTTCATAACACTTTCTTGACACCCTGATGACACGGGTGGAATATGGGCGAAATCGGTTCACAACTACGTCTACTTCCCATATAACCCAATTTTGAATTCCATCTGATTCGTTCACTTTATAATGTATTCATAAGGAACCAATGAAGCTAGCGGAATAAGACTTTACACAAATACTGTATTTGAGCTGTGACATCACTTGTGGAAAAATTGTCAAAATCGAACCATGACTTTTCAAGGCCCCTGATATCAAACATGAAGAACTCAGTTCCTAAGGTTAATTTTTCACCGAAAATATAGGTAAATCCCTCAGATATTTTAATGTAATTCATTCCCTCTGAATATTTTTCTTATAACAGTTTCTCTCTGTACCTGAAATGGTAAAAATTGGGTCATAACTTCCCCCAGATCCCATATACCTAATTATAAGTAATATTAAATTAAGTGAGCGTATAGTCTTCGATACGTTGTATCTTGGTGGTGAAAACGAGTGAAATCGGTTTAGGAATTACCTCAGTCCCCATATACTATTTATGATGATTTTCGTTATTCTATTGAACTTTATGCCGAATATATGGGTCGAATTGTGTTGTCTTTATAAAATTACATCAATAAATTGCGAGAGTATAAAATGTTCGGTTACACCCGAACTTAGCCCTTCCTTACTTGTTTTTAACCTAACTTTTGTATGGGAGGTGGCGTGGTTATGATCCGATTTCATTTCATTTTTCATTTTTGGACTGTATTAGGAAGTGGCTAAAAAAACGGCTGCAGAAAGTATGGTATATATAGCTCTATTGGTTTTGCGAGATATGTACAAAAAACTTAGTAGGGGGCGGGGCCACGCCCACTTCCCCAAAAAAATTACATCCAAATATGCCCCTTCATAGTGCGATCCTTCATACCAAATTTTATTTCAATAGCTTTATTTATGGCTTAGTTATGGCACTTTATGTGTGTTTGGTTTTCGCCATTTTGTGGGCGTGGCAGTGGTCCGATTTTGCTCATTTTCGAAAGCAACCTTCCTATGGTGCCAAGAAATAAGTGTGCCAAGTTTCATCAAGATATCTTAATTTTTACTCAAGTTACAGCTTGCACAGACAGACGGACGGACGGACGGACAGACAGACATTCGGATTTGAACTCCACTCTTCACCCTGATCACTTTGGTATATATAACACTATATCTAACTAAAGTTTTGGGTGTTACAAACAACCGTTATGTGAACAAAACTATAATACTCTCTTTAGCAACATTTGTTGCGAGAGTATAAAAACTAGACAAAAAGTATGGACATTTGGGACATTTTTTTGAAAATAAAACTGGGAAAAACTGAAAACCCAAGGAACCGCTCAACCTGCCAATAAAAATATTGGTATAAATAAAAAAATTAAGGAACATAAAGATCAGGCAAAACTAGCCGAAACAACTACCGGCAACATTATATTAAAAAAAATTATTTTGGGACAAAAAAGTCCTAAAACGCCAGCTGAAGAGTTATAGCAGCAGAATAATAACAATTAAACAAAAAATATTGTGGAACGAAAATGTTCTACAACGCCAGCCGATGAATTTACTGGCAACATAAACGATAACTATTCGATACTGGGTGAAAGAAGCTCAGAAATGAATGATGATAATGATAATTACTATATGGTAAAAAATTCCGAAAGTTCAATCAGGATGAAGAATTATGGGAACTTAAAACACATATAAAAGAAAAAATTGCTCAAATGCATTCAAATATCAATACAAACTTTCCTTTCATGACAAATGCGAAAGTAGAAATAAGAATGAAAAATGAGGATCCGATATGGAGCAGACAATATCCATATCCCTTATCTGTAAACTCGTTTATTAATGAAGAAATAAACAAAATGATTAATGAAAATATCATAAGACCGAGTAAAAGTCCGTATAATTCACCTATTTAAGTGGTACCAAAAAAGGGTACAAATGACAATGGAACACCAAAACTTAGAATGGTATTTGATTATAAAAAAATAAATGAGCATACAATTTCCGATCGTTATCCTATTCCGGATACTAACGTAATACTGTATAATTTAGGCAAAGCAAAATGTTTTTCAAGCATTGATCTAGAATCAGGATTTCATCAAATTTTAATGTCAAAGAATGATATTGAGAAAACAGCTTTTTCCGTTAATAATGGGAAATATGAATTTTTGACGATGCCTTTTGGTCTAAAAAATGCTCCTAGAATTTTTCAGAAGGCAATGGATGACATATTGAGAGAACATATTGGAAAAATTTGTCACGTTTATATGGATGATATCATTATTTTTTTCGGAAAACATAACACAACACTTAAAGGATTTGGAAACAATTACAGAAATTTTAAAAAATGCTAATATGAAAATTTCATTAGAAAAATCAAAATTTTTCCCGAAAGAAATAGAGTTTTTGGGTTATATAGTAGCACAGAATGTTATCAAAACAGACCCAAACAGAATTAAATTAATATTAAATTATCAAATACCAAGAACTTTGCGAGAATTAAGAGGCTTGCAGTATATGATTGTAAATTTGTTAAAGACTACGCTGCGATAGCAAAACCTCTGACAAAATACCTATCAGGAGAAAATGGTAGGATTTCTAAAAATAAATCAAAACAAGTAAGGAAAGGCTAAGTTCGGGTGTAACCGAACATTTTATACTCTCGCAATTTATTTATTTAACTTTATTTATATTATATAATACACAATTTGACCCACATATTCATCATATATATTGTATAAAGTCCATTGAAAGTTGGAAACCCTAATATTAGGTTAGAAGCACCGAGGTCCTCATGTTCGATACATGGGGCCTTGAAAACCTATGGTCCGATTTCGGCGATTTTTAGAATGGGGCTTCCACACTATAAAGGTAGTATTTGTGCAAAGTTCTGCATCGATATCTTCACTAGTGCTACCTTTATATATTGTAAAGTTAACGATTCAGATCGTCTTCAAAGTTCTGGTACATAGGAAGTAGGCGTGGTTGTGAAGCGATTTGGCTTATTTTCACAACATATCATTAGGATGTAACAAAACTATTACAAACCAAGTTTCATTGAAAACGGTCTAGTAGTTCCTGAGATATGGTTTTTGACCCATAAGTGGGCGATGCCACGCCCATTTTCCATTTTGTAAAAAAATCTGAGTGCAGCTTCTATCTGCCATTTCTTATGTGAAATTTAGTGTTTCTGGCGTTTTTCGTTACTGAGTTAACTCACTTTTAGTAAGTCTCTACCTAACCTTTGTATGGGAGGTGGGCGTGGTTATTATCCGAGATCAACTATTTTGATGGTGTGTGGTGGGTACGTAAGAGAACTGACTGCAGAAAGTTTGATTTATATAGCTTTATTGGTTTGCGAGTTATATAGAATTAACCGATTTGGGGGCGGGGCCACGCCCACTTTCCCAAAAAAATTACATCCAAATATGCCTCTTCCTAGTGCGATCCTCTATTCCAAATTTTACTTTAATAACTTTATTTATGGCTTAGTTATGGCACTTTATGTGTTTTCGGTTTTCGTCATTTTGTAGGCGTGGCAGTGGTCCGATTTTGCCCATTTTCGAAAGCAACCCTCTTACGGTCCCAAGGAACGTGTGTTCCAAGTTTCATCAATATCTCAATTTTTACTCAAGTTATCCGTTGCACGGACGGACGGACGGACAGACAGACATTCGGATTTTGACTCGTCTCGTCACCCTGATCATTTTGATATATATAACCCTATATCTAACTCGTTTAGTTTTATGACTTACAAACAACCGTTAGGTGAACAAAACTATAATACTCTCTTTAGCAACTTTTGTTGCGAGAGTATAAAAATTTCAAATAACCCTAGATGAAGAAGGAATATCTGCATTAAATACATTAAACAAACATTTGGCTTCAGAAATGGAATTAACACAACCTGATTACTCAAAAATATTTGTATTAATTACCGACGCATCTAACTTTGCAATGGGTGCGGTACTATCACAAGGAGGTAAACCAATTACATTCATTTCAAAAACTCTTAATAAAACTGAAAGAAATTACGCGACTAATGAGAAAGAGCTTTATGCCATTGTTTGGGCACTAAAAAATTTAAGAAATTATCTCTACGGTGTAACTAATTTGGAAATGCATACTGATCATCAACCATTAACATTTGCTTTATCACCCCGTAACCCTAATCCAAAAATGAAAAGATGGCATGTAATTATAGAAGAATTCTCTCCTAAATTTGTGTACCAACCCGGTAAAACCAATTTAGTAGCGGACGCACTTTCCCGTCTTCAATTAAACCATTTGTCAAACGAATCAGAAGATTCACAGCACTCAGCACAAAGTAGTGAAAAACAATCAAATACAAGAAACACAAAAACCATTAAATCAATTTAAACAGCAAATCATATTGTGTAAAAATAGGTTCACGATTCATGAGTTAATCGAAACCTTTGGGAATAAAAGGCATTTAATAGAATATGATACAGTAGAAAATTTAATGACTATTTACCAATGAAAAATCTTCGAAAGACTCTACTCGACTTGCAAATACAAGAAACACAAAAACCATTAAATCAATTTAAACAGCAAATCATATTGTGTAAAAATAGGTTCACGATTCATGAGTTAATCGAAACCTTTGGGAATAAAAGGCATTTAATAGAATATGATACAGTAGAAAATTTAATGACTATTTTAAAAGACTATATTTAACCAAAGTTAGTGACGGCGATTCACTGCACTGTTAAAGACTTACATGAAATCCAAGAAGCTCTGAAACAAACTTTTCAAAACAAATTTGTATTTACAAAACTTTTTCCAATGGATATTATTAATAGAGAAGATCAGTCAGGATTGATCGAGCAAACCCATAATAGAGCTCATCGAAGCTATAATGAAAATATTAAACAAATAGAGAAATTGTATTATTGGCCCGAAATGAGAAAAAGAATGAAATAATACGTAAGAAATTGCATGTTATGCAATAAAAATAAATACGATCGCCATCCTAAGAAAATATATATATATATATATATATTTGGCGTAGGAACCGCTTTAAGCGATTATAGCCGAATCCACCAGAGCGCGCCACTCATTCCTCCTTTTTGCTTTTTGGCGCCAACTGGAAACACCAAGTGAAGCCAGGTCACTTTGCACTTGGTCTTTCCACCGGAGTGGAGGTCGTCCTCTTCCGCGGCTTCCTCCAGCGGGTACTGCATCGAATACTTTCAGAGCTGGAGTGTTTTCTTCCATCCGTACAACATGACCTAGCCAGCGTAGCCGCTGTCTTTTTATTCGCTGAACTATGTCAATGTCGTCGTATAAATCGTACAGCTCATCGTTCCATCGTCTGCGGTATTCGCCGTTGCCAATGTTTAGAGGACCATAAATCTTGCGCAAAACCTTTCTCTCGAAAACCCCAAGAGTCGTCTCATCGGATGTTGTCATCGTCCACGCTTCAGCGCCATACATCAGGACGGGAATAATGAGCGACTTATAGAGTTTGATTTTGGTTCGTCGAGAGAGGACTTTACTTTTCAATTGCCTACTCAGTCCAAAGTAGCACCTGTTGGCAAGAGTGATTCTGCGTTGGATTTCAAGGCTGACATTGTTGGTGTTGTTAATGCTGGTTCCCAGATAAACGAAATTATCTACAACTTCAAAGTTATGACTGTCAACAGTGACGTGGGAGCCAAGACGCGAGTGCGCTGACTGTTTGTTTGATGACAGGAGATATTTCGTCTTGTCCTCATTCACCACCAGACCCATACGCTTCGCTTCTTTATCTAGTCTGGAAAACGCAGAACAAACGGCGCGGTTGTTGCTTCCGATGATATCAATATCATCGGCATACGCCAGGAGCTGTACACTCTTGTAGAAGATTGTACCCTCTCTATTTAGTTCTGCAGCTCGTATTATTTTTTCCAGCAATAGATTGAAGAAGTCGCACGATAGTGAGTCACCCTGTCTGAAGCCTCGTTTGGTATCGAACGGCTCGGAGAGGTCCTTCCCGATCCTGACGGAGCTTTTGGTGTTGCTCAACGTCAGCTTACATAGCCGTATTAGTTTTGCAGGGATACCAAATTCAGACATCGCGGCATAAAGGCAGCTCCTTTTCGTGCTATCGAAGGCAGCTTTAAAATCGATAAAAAGATGGTGGGTATCGATTCTTCTCTCTCGGGTCTTTTCCAAGATTTGGCGCATGGTGAATATCTGGTCCATTGTAGATTTTCCAGGTCTAAAGCCACACTGATAAGGTCCAATCAGTTCGTTGACGGTGGGCTTTAGTCTTTCACACAATACGCTCGACAAAACCTTATATGCGATATTGAGGAGACTTATACCACGGTAGTTGGCGCAGATTGTGGGGTCTCCCTTCTTGTGGATTGGGCAGAGCACACTAAGATTCCAATCGTCAGGCATGCTTTCTTCCGACCATATTCTACAAAGAAGCTGATGCATGCACCTTATCAGTTCTTCGCCGCCGTATTTGAATAGCTCGGCCGGTAATCCATCGGCCCCCGCCGCTTTGTTGTTCTTCAAGCGGGTAATTGCTATTCGAATTTCTTCATGGTCGGGTAATGGAACATCTATTCCATCGTCATCGATTGGGGAATCGGGTTCGCCATCTCCTGGTGTTGTACTTTCACTGCCATTGAGCAGGTCGGAGAAGTGTTCCCTCCATAATCCCAGTGTGCTCTGGACATCCGTTACCAGATTACCTTCTCGGTCCCTACATGATAATGCTCCGGTCTTGAAACCTTCTGTTAATCGCCAATAGGCAAAGCCCCAATTCCAGAGAAAGAAAGAGAACAGCTGCATTTAGACATTTTTTACGCACAGAAACTAAAATTTATCACATGTGTAGACGCTTATTCCACATTTTTAATGTTAAAACATATAGAAGATAAGTCAAATGTCGAAGAAAAGGTTTTAGAATTGCTTCAAACCTTCACAGATGTAAAACAAATTACTTTAGAGAATGAACCAAGCTTTACCACACCAACATTTAAATCCTTAATGCAAAGGTTAAATATTGAAATTTACTTTTGTAATCCACGTCACAGCACAACTAATGGACAAATTGAAAGAGTCCATTCAACGATAATTGAAATAGCTAGATGTATAAAATAAGAATACAATATTGTCAGTAATTTAGAAGCAGTACTTAGAGCAGCGCAACAGTACAATACAACAATACATTCAGTAACGAATTTTAAACCAAATGAAGTACTTTATAATAAAGTAAACCATGAAAATTTGCCAATCATTTTAAAACAAGCACAGGAAAAAATGCTAATGTTTCATAAGCTGCCATCGATTGGTCACTTCTCTGCTCGCTATCTTTGGGCGCTGCTGGCCTGTCAAAAATGTTACATGTGAAAGCAACAACAAAGTTATCTAGTTGAATTCGTGCTGGAGAGTATGCGAATACCTCATTAAAATTTTAATAGTCGCTTGCTGAGTGCTATCAAGTTTTGTTTTACTTATTTTAGAACCATTTTACTATTGTGAACGGCTCAAAGTACAAATTAGTGTCAAAATAATAAAAAATGTTATACACAAATTTGAAATTGAAAAGGGCAGTCGAAGATAAATCGTTAGTATTTTTGTATTGAATTTATTGAATAAAAATCTTTAATAAACATTAAATTTGTTGCAGAAAACGTTAGACAAAAACGGTGGTTGAAGAGTTCAGTGCGACCAAGTATAAACAATTCGATTTCAGTGCTGCCAGTTTGTATGGAAATTTGAAATGTTTGTTCGATTGGCTTGTCTATAGCAGTTAGCCAATCGATGACAGCTATAATAAACATAGAGCAGACAAGCAATATCATCCCGGACAAATTATTTATGAGAAAATAATAGGAGAGAGAAATAAATTACAACCTAGGTATAAGAAACAACAAGTTAAAGAAAACTTAGGAAATAAGATAATAATAATTAATAGAAATAGAATTATACATAAAGATAACATAAAATCATAATTACTTATAGGTTTTTAAAATGATCCTTTCAATTTTCGCATTACTAATTGGCTTGACGACAGCCGATGTCATAGATTATACCCGACAGGACTACGTACTTATTGAAAATGGAGACGTTTCTGTTTATGAAGAATATGGAGATATATTTCACATTACTAATTTGACAATATTTGAAAATATAATAGCAGAAGAAAAATCAAGTTTTTATAGAAGTATGAAATATGAGATAGATAATCAAGATAATATAGAAATTAATACTCAAAAAACAAAATCAGAAATATTATTGATTGAAACTTTATTAGGACAGTTAAAACAAAACCATGTTAGACAAAAACGAGGAATAAATGAATTAGGGACACTTTGGAAATGGATAGTGGGAACTCCAGACCATGACGATTTTATAAAAATAAATGATAGATTAAATGATTTAATAATAAACAATTTACTACAAATTCAGAAATTTTTAAAGTAATAACAGAATTAACTGATACTGTAAATAATATAAAAGGTGATAACACAGTCAGAAAAATTAAAAGAAAAAGAAATCAATATATTATACATGAACTACAAAATATAATACATACAATAACATTTGGAAAAATAGGAATTTTAAATCCAACAATATTACATTTTGATGAATTAAAAAATATAATATATTACCAACTTGGTATAATGACCATTACAGACTTAATGGACATTTCAAAATTTAAAATAGCACAAAAGGAAAATATAATTATACTTTATATTAAATATCCTAAAATAGAATTAACCTGTAAGTACTATGATGTAAGAGAACATAACATATTGTAATAATAACTTTTTTTATATACAAAATTGTAAAACTGAAATTACAAAAACATATTGCAAACTAAATAAAAAAAGTACATGTTTGTCAGAAATCTTAAATAAGAAACAGGGAAAATGTAAAAAATTAAAAGAAAAAAATTTAAAAATAGAAGAAATAAAACCAGGAGCAATATTACTATCAGGAAAAAATATTGTAGACAACCAAACAATAACTGGAACATATTTAATAACTTTTGATAATAATTCAGTAAAAAATAATCAAACTTATGAAAATATTGAAACAAAAATTTGGAATTATCTTAAAAATAACCATATCAATAATTTTGAAATTTTAGAATATATTGAAACCAATAATAAGCTGTTAAAATTAGATAATATAAATATTTTAGCAGAACAGAATAAGGATATCACAGTTCATTAAATTTTTTGGTACATAATTTTAATCTTGGGAATACTTTCCATAACTTACATAATTTTAAAATTCAAAAAATCTAACGAAATTCCCAAACCGATAGAAAATTTGCAATTGCAAGAAGTCACATATAATGCTCTTTTAGACCAAATACATAAATTAACTAAAAATAATAGTGAATCGAGGACGATTCATCTTAGGAAGGGGGGAGTTAACGACAGCCTCCACACAGCAACTTTACCATAACTATAAACATAATTGAATCTTTACACTTTGTAACTATGCAACCACATAAATTAAAATCTTTATTAATGTTTTTGTTTATCTAAGAATTCGATATTTCCGTTCCGAATGAAATAATCCATACTTATCCAAACAATATTTGTAGCCCTCACAAAATTCATAAGGTGCATGCATCAGCTTCTTTGCAGAATATGGTCGGAAGAAAGCATGCCTGACGATTGGAATCTCAGTGTGCTCTCCCCAATTCATAAAAAGGGAGATCCCACAATCTGCGCCAATTACCGTGGGATCAGCCTCCTAAATATCGCATACAAGGTTCTATCGAGCATACTGTGTGAAAGACTAAAGCCCACCGTCAACCAACTGATTGGCCAGATATTCACCATTTGCCAAATTTTGGAGAAGACCCGTGAAAAGAGGATCGACACACACCACCTTTTTGTCGATTTTAAAGCTGCTTTCGACAGCACGAAAAGGAGCTGCCTTTACGCCGCGATGTCTGAATTTGGTATCCCCGCAAAACTAATACGGCTGTGTAAATTGACGTTGAGCAACACCAAAAGCTCCGTCATGATTGGGAAGGACCTCTCCGAGCCGTTCGATACCAAACGAGGTTTCAGACAAGGTGACTCACTATCGTGCGACTTCCTTAACCTGATGCTGGAAAAAATTATAAGAGCTGCAGAGCTAAACCGAGAAGGTACAATCTTCTACAAGAGTGTACAGCTCCTGGCGTACGCCGATGATATTGATATCATCGGAAGCAACAACCGCGCCGTTTGTTCTGCCTTTTCCCGCATGGATATGGAGGCTAAGCGAATGGGTCTGGAGGTGAATGAGGACAAGACGAAATATCTCCTGTCATCAAACAAACAGTCGGCGCATTCGCGTCTTGGCTCCCACGTCACTGTGACAGTCATAACTTCGAGGTCGTAGATAATTTCGTATACCTGGGAACCAGCATCAACAACACGAACAATGTCAGCCTCGAAATCCAGCGCAGAATAACTCTTGCCAACAGGTGCTACTTTGGTCTGAGTAGGCAATTGAACAGTAAAGTCCTCTCTCGACGAACCAAAATCAAGCTCTACAAGTCGCTTATCATTCCCGTCCTGCTTTACGGTGCAGAAGCTTGGACGATGTCAACATCAGATGAGACGACACTAGGAGTTTTCGAGAGGCAAATTTTGCGCAAGATTTATGGTCCTCAGAACATTGGCAACGGCGAATACCGCAGACGATGGAACGATGAGCTGTACGAGTTATACGACGACATTGACATAGTTCAGCGAATAAAAAGACAGCGGCTACGCTGGCTAGGTCATGTTGTCCGAATGGACGAAAACACTCCAGCCCTGAAAGTGTTCGATGCAGTACCCGCCGGAGGAAGCCGAGGAAGGGGAAGGCCTCCACTCCGTTGGAGGGACCAGGTGGAGAGCGGCCTGGTTACACTTGGGATCTCCAACTGGCGCCGAACTGCGAAGGAGAGAGAGAGGTGGCGCACTATCGTCGCTTCGGCTATAACCGGCTAAACGGTTGCAACGCCAATCACATACATACATCATTGGGATGTAAGGAAACTATTACAAACCAAGTTTCATTGAAATAGGTCGAGTAGTTCTTGAGATATGGTTTTTGACCCTTAAGTGGGCAACGACACGCCCATTTTCCATTTTGTAAAAAAATCTGAGTGCAGCTTACATCTGCCATTTCTTATGTGAAATTTAGTGTTTCTGACTAACCTTTGTATGGGAGGTGAGCGTGGTTATTTTCCGATTTCAACTATTTTCATGGTGTATGGTGGGGTACGTAGGAGAACCGACTGACATACACATACAATATATTTCTATTTAAAAACCACTTCATGCTACACGCCGAACACCGCCTCATGCAACAGATAGTCCGTCAAGAGTACTATATTTCTCGTCTTAAGCCAAAAATAAAGAAATGTATTTTCATGTGCAAGATCTGCACTATGCATAAGCAGAAAATGCGAACACAGATTATGCCACCACTTCCACCGGGACGCTGCAATTTCACTCTGCCCTTCACTATCACAGGTGTCGATTTTGCTGGGCCTTTTCAGATAAAGGCGTCCATGCTAAGATCTCCCACCCTCATGAAAGGCTATGTGGCTGTTTTTGTCTGTTCTACGACAAAAGCAGTACACCTTGAGCTATGCACCAATCTGCAGACAGAGGCTTTTCTCGCGACATTTGCTCGCTTTGTCGGACGTCGTGGCAAAACGTTTATCGGGACTCAAAGAGTCACTGAAAAACAATTTGTGGAATTTATACAACAAGTCTCACCTGAAATTGCACAGAAGTATGCTCCCCAAGGCATCAATTGGCAATTCATTCCCCCGCTCCACACATGGGAGGTTTATGAGAATCCGCTGTGAAAAGATTTAAACCCCACTTCAAAGAAATAGCTGGCAACCATAAATTCAACTATGAAGAATTTGCAACATTACTAACTAAAATTGAAGCCGTTCTCAATTCACGGCCTCTTACTGCACTCTCGCAAGATCCCTCCGATTTCACAGCCCTAACTCCAGGGCATTTTCTTAAAGGAGCACCCATCTTGGTCGCTATCCTTAATAAATAGATGGGAAAGAATTAAAATTCTCCATCACAATTTTAGCCGTCGATGGAAAGAAGATTATATAAAGGACCTCCACAAGAGGTACCACTGGAAAACACCACAAAAGACGCCAAAGCTTGGATACTGTGTCCTTATACATATATATGACCGCTCGTTAAGCTATGTTCTTTACCAACCGCTGATAATACCGAAACGTAAACCAATCGATCGAGTATATATATGAAATAAAAATATATACCTACCAAAGAACCGTAAATAAGAAAACTCAAAAAAAAAAAAAGAAAAACCCAAAACATTGCCTAAACTGCCCTACACGCACCCATGCAACGCAGGACTGCACATCTAGCAATAGGTGCATGGTATGAATGCGATCGCATCATACGTTGCTGCACCGCATCACCAAATCCGTCATCGGGCGACTACCTGCCCAACGCAGTCGCAGTGCACGCCCCAACGACCGCGGACAAACAAAATACCACGGTCATCACCGCGACGCCGCCAGGCTCGATCTAATTCGCGCCGTTCAACCGGCCTCAGCAACGTTGCAACAACTTCAACGACTACTAGGCTAAATATTCGCCTAGGGAGCAGGATGTATAAATGAGCATCGGCTCCAACGCACCGCACTACTACCCAGCAGATATAAAAGCGAGATCTCCTGAAAGGAGGAATGAAGGAGTCCTCCTATTAACCTCTTTTAGGAGCAGTAAGGGAGATTTTTTAATTTTGTTCTTATATTGTTTTTTTTTTATATTTTATTTTTGTGTTGACCTCCTTTTGACATCTTTTAGGAGCAAAAAAGGAGATTTTATACTTCTATTGTGATTTTGTTTACTTCATTTCAGTATTGATCTCCTTTGGTCCTCCTTTAGGAGCAATATAGGAGATTTTTTAATTTTTCGTAGCTTAAAAATCGTACTTTTGGTTCAAAAATTACAATTTAACGGGAAATAATAACTGTTAATTTTTGTCTTCAAGCAATTGTTCATTTCAACTGTGTTTTTAAAGCGTGCAGACGTAAGTGTTTTATATATATTGAGTATTAAATATTTTAAATTGATAATTAAATGTACTCTAAAAGGCATTTAAAACGCCTAGTGAATAAAAACTTAAATAATTTATATAAAAAAACAAAATAATAATACACAAAATGAAAATGATGTGGAAAGTGTTAATGAAATTGAAAAACATGGAACAAAGAATACGGTAGCTAGAGGAAATATCGGCGCAGAACACTATATTCCTGGAGCGGATTATTGACATATTTCCACCGAAGAAGATTGAATTAATGATATTTCCTATTAAAAACATGAATGATTTAGCATCTACAGAATCCTTGCTTTTGAATAAGCCTGAGGCAGGAATTGTGAGTATGATAAAATACATTTGATAAGATGTTACTAAACAGTTTGAGTTTATTATAGGTGGCGTATCTGAAGCAAAAATTTTCAAAGAGACCCCTATCAAAAATTTTGGATGAAGTGATTGCGAAGTCCCTGCTATTAAAAGTGAATTGGGATAGAGCCAAAAAAAAAGTTGCATTGAAGAATTATGCACTTTTCAATAAATTTCTTTACGGTAATACATAATTTCAATTCATGTCATAAATTTTTTTAACAAGTTTAATTTTTAGAGGCCTTAAAAAATGATTACTCATACATTGATTTTAAGGCAAAGATCAAAAAGGCGTTTCTCAAATGTAAGGCTCAGTTCTACAGGAACACTTACAATATAAAAAAAATAATAGATTTCATGTACATTCATTTAATTAAAAAACTTTAATAAAAAACAAGTAAGGAAGGGCTAAGTTCGGGTGTAACCGAACATTTTATACTCTCGCAATTTATTTATTTAACTTTATTTATATTATATAATACACAATTTGACCCTCATATTCGTCATATATATTGTATAAAGTCCATTGAAAGTTGGAAACCATAATATTAGGTTAGAAGCACCGAGGTCCTCATGTTCAATACATGGGCCCTTGAAAACCCGATTTCGGCGATTTTTAGAATGGGACTGCCACACTATAAAGGTAGCATTTGTGCAAAGTTCTGCATCGATATCTTCACTAGTGCTTACCTTATATATTGCAAAGTTAACGATTCAGATCGTCTTCAAAGTTCTGGTATATAGGAAGTAGGCGTGGTTGTGAAGCGATTTGGCCTATTTTCACAACATATCATTGGAATGTAAGGAAAATATTACAAACCAAGTTTCATTGAAATCGGTCCAGTAGTTCCTGAGATATGGTTTTTGACCCATAATTGGGCGATGTCACGCCCATTTTCCATTTTGTAAAAAAAATTGAGTGCAGCTTCCATCTGCCATTTTTTATGTGAAATTTAGTGTTTCTCTCAATTTTTACTCATGTTACAGCTTGCACGGACGGAGAGACGGACAGACGAACAGACAGACATCCGGATTTGATGTCACCCTGATCACTTTGGTATATATAACCCTATATCTAACTCGTTTAAAAAAGATCAACAATTAGAAAAAAGTAGCTTTTTGCTATCGAGACCGAATAAGGCAGCACCGTCGCAGACTTCGTCGTGGTTTTTAATTACCTTTTTTTTCATATCGAAATTTTTGCAGAAATCGCAACAATGTATAGTAAAACTCAAAATTATTGTAAATCGAAAAAAGGCATTCCTTTGTGTTGTGGAAAAGAAAACCAAGTGGTAAGTGAAGGATTCACTACATTCGAACAACATAACCCATCCAGCGTAGCCGCTGTCTTTTATTCGCTGAACTATGTCAATGTCGTCGTATAAATCGTACAGCTAATCGTTCCATCGTCTGCGGTATTCGCCGTTGCCAATCTTCAAAGGACCATAAATCTTGCGCAAAACCTTTATCTATAAACCCCAAGAGTCGCACAATGGGGCCAATGTAGGTCATTTCTCGGATTAATTAACGGAAGCTTTATTTTTATGATTTTTCAAGTTATTTTTTTGGCAATCTTCGCATGCTTGAAATTATTGGATTTGAGGTTAACCCTTTCATGCCAAATGTTGCCTATAGGCAACATTGTACTTATCGGCTTCTAACTCTCGTTATTTAAATATTTTTGACCAGCGGTTTTTTCAATTATGTAGACTTATGTGTTGTGCAAGCTTACAGTTACATTTTTTGTAATGAGCTGTGCACGTATTCATTCAGTAGGCCTTCTCCGCAGAGTGGAATTGTCAAAATCGGTTTCGCGAAAAAGTTATACTGAAGTGTTTATACAAAAAGTGCTCAAAAACATAAAAAAAATTGTTTTATTTTAAAACAAAATGAACTATATAAATAAGTAAAGATAAGAGAGTTATTTAAAAAAACATTTTCACGAAAAAAGTGTTTAGTTTTTTTATAATAATCTAATTTGTGCCTATAAGCAACATCCTGTAACTGAAGAACCAGGATACATAGGACTTTGAAATTTTTATCACTTCGTATTTGAGTTAAGACTAATATATATCTGTCCTAAAAACAATGTTAGCTCCGCCCATTTTAATTCTGACATGAAAGGGTTAAAAAAAGAGAATTGAGAATAGCTCGATTGGACTTTTTTGAATGGAATTCCCGATAATTTTTTAAATCTTTATTCCGAGCTCGTTGTGCTTCTTCCGATAATTAGCCAATAAGCAAAAGTGCGTTATAAATAATTATAGGCCTATGTTTAATGTATTTATGCAAAGTCGGGGGCATGTTGTACCATGGATACAACTTAACAAAAAGTGTTGTTGTTTTATGTTAAAAGGTTATTTCAGCAGACTCAGATAATCTAATCCAGCCTTTAAGAATAAATAAGCCAAATTTCATGTTTTCTACATTTACAGGCCTTTCGATCATTTCTTCTATTTTGTTAAGATCCTTTGTAGTGGCCAGCCACTCAAACTCAAAGTAATATAGAATTCTCACCAAAAACAGATTTTTTGGCACTTTGGCATGACTACCTTTGATCGAGTGCGTCCGGGTGGTGGCTCAAACGCTTTGGGCCACCTAGTAGGTTCCATTAGCTATCATTTGCGCCATTGGTAGCGAACCTAGCATCACCAAGAGCGCGACAATCGCATGAGTACCATATTTCGATGGTGGTGACCCAATGATGCACCTTTGGTGGTCACTGGCGGACGGTGAGGATCACCTATTTTGGTCTAAGCAAAAATAGATATAAGGGTTAGAATGCTCGTTATGAATGTTATGTGATATAAATGTGTTGAGAATTCTTGAATTTTAATATAGTCTAAGCAAAAAGCGATTTTTTCACTCCACGATCACCGGGAGCGCGACAATGGTGCAAATGGTACCAAAAACAGAGGTAAGTGGGTAAGGGGTACACATTCCTATCAATCATTAACTAGTGTACAAATTAAATTATTTATATATTGTTTTACCCTTTCCTTTCCGAAATCGCCACAGATTGGGTTTTCTTCACAAATTCAACTTTTAGGGGCCTACAAAATCTAGTTGGTGATAGTCGATAATTTTTCCAAATTACTTGTTCAGCCAACGTAAGTTTGAAAGGCACAATCGTGGTTAAAGATACGGAGGAATCGATAGCATCACATCCATGAAAAGCTTACTTGTAAAAGTATTAAGTTTTACATTATGTTTCTACAACTGAAGTAAAATTATTTATATTACAGCAAAATTGTTATAATTTTTTCGAGTCTCTTTTTAATAATAATTAAAATTTTGTGAATGTAACGATATTGAGGAATATGAAAAAAAAACTATCGTTTATTCACAGTGAATTCCAATTTTATTTCTTAAATGAACTTTACAGTAAGAAAAAATATAATTAATTTATTAAGTAAATATAATGTTTTTAATTTTTAAGATTAAAAACATTTAATTTATTCTTAAACTTTGTGGAAGACTTAATATTCCTTATATTCATAAATTATTTCAATATTCTTAGTTAATGTCTTTTTTATTTATCTTAATTTATTTAATTTATATATTTATTATATTTTCTAAAAAAATATTATAAAATTCTATAACTTTTAAATCTACCTTATACTTATACAAATTCTTAATTAATTAACAAATATTACATATAATTTTCTTGGTTAACGTAATTATTTCTTCATTAAATTTAAAAATATTTTTCTAAAAAAAACGGCTGTTAAAAATTTTAATCTTTTATTAATACGATTATGTGTGAATTTATTAATGCCATTATGTGTGAAAAAGAGAAATATTGTATTAAGGCTTAGTTCAAAATAGATACGCAAATACCATCGTGATAGCTATGCTCTGTCTCGTAAGTGATAGCATTAACACGGGAATGATCCATGTTTGAAAATGGACAGTCAATTTGTGTAACCGCAGGTGTAGTTGAATATTCTACATTAAGCAGGGAACTAAAGTTTTTTTGTTGAAGAAGATTTGTTATTGTAGTCCCTGAAGACTTTTGACAAATGTTAAAATCCCCAACAATTATCACATTGCACAACTCAGCAGTAGTTGCACAACTGAGTAGTAAGTATTTCTTGAAGTTCTGCATTTAAATGTCTAAGAGGAAAAGCTGAGTTTCTGTAAAGAACCAGAAAATTATTGTTGAAACATTTAAACAAAACAGTTTCTAAAACTTTGCGATCTGTATAAATTTTCTTAATAATTTTTGGTTCCATATAGCTTGCAATATTATGATTTGCATAAATTATAAGGCCCCGTTTATTTCGATTGCTTGTCGAAGTGCTATCTATCCTCAGCTGGTTTATTAGACTAAAACCTGGTATTTCAAAATGTTCACCAGGATAACTCCAGGTTCCTACGAAGCATAAAATATCTGAAGATAGCATCACGTAGTCGCCTTTTATGTCATTAATGTGAACATGGCGACTCTGAACATTATGAAATAAGATTTGAAGTGTTGATGTTCTGGAAATCATAAAATTGAAATTTGTAATTTGGGCTTTAGATGTGCTCAATTCCGTCAGTTCCCTAAATACTGGATCCGATTCAGAAAACTTATTAGGACGAATAAAATTTCCGATAATGAAGAGACCTTCTGCCGTAGTAGCTCGACTGCAAGCTACATATATCGAAGCTCTAGGCATTCTGAGTCGAGTATAAACGACAACTTTACTATATGTGGCACCCTGACTTTTATAAATAGTTATTCCCACAGCCGGAACAACTGGAAATTTAGAAGAACTTTCAATTGGAACTTTTTCAATTCGTGTCCAGGAACTTTCTACAGGATACGGCGTTTTTGATTGGGATATCAAACCAACGGAAGGTTCCAAGAATTTAACCCAAATAATTGCTGGAAAATTACAATGAAAATCAATTTAACCAACTTAATAAAAATCAAAATAACCAAACCATCACTTGTGTTGATATTCACTGTTATCATATATTTGGCAGTATGACAGTCCCTGTATTTCAGAAGTTTTGAAAAGTTTAACTCTTTCCAAAATATTCTCATTGTCACTTATACTAATTCCTTTAACTGAGTCTTTAGAAGTTGAAAGGATAGCCTCAGTTGGAATTCGACTGAGTTTAAGGGCATTGAAATTATTTGTCTCTTCGTTGGACCAAAATAGATGAATCGCGTCATCGGGAACTTCTTCATACTACCGGATGCCATACGGTTTAATGCTAAAGCAAAAGCCCGATCCACTCTTTGTCTCATTATTTCATTTAATTCAAAGTATTTGAATAACTCCCATAAAGGGGAACCAACTAAAGCGCTGTATGCATCATTCGGATTAGAAGAGAATATCCACCTATCTCCAACAGGTGAAAGCTGCTTCAAATCACCAAAAACTATAATAGGTATGCCACCGAAGAGACTCTCTGTTTTGAATATTTGTTTTAATCTGGCATCAACGGAGCTAAACATACGAGCGCCTACCATCGACATTTCATCAATTATAATTAATTTTAAATCGATAAGCTTGGAATACAATAAATTAACTACGTCATTGCAAAGTGGCCACAACTATATATTCAACTGATTAACGGGTAAATAAAATATTGAGTGTAGCGTCAGTCCACCTATTTCGAAAGCTGTTTTACCTGTAGGTGCGCAAAGAAGAACTTTCAATGAGATTGGATTAGATCCAGGTGTAGAATTAAATCGATGGTTAAGTGCTTGATGTATCGCAGATATCAAACGACTCTTTCCAACACCTGCTCCGCCCCCAATGAACTCATAAAATGACTGACTTGTTTGAAGCTGGTCCATCAAATGAGTCAAGTATGTTTTTTGTTTAATGTTAAGACTCTGAACTAAGGAAAATAATTCGAATGCGAACACTCGAAATTCATTTTCCACAATAAGTAGTCCATTTTGCACAGATTCTTCTAAGTATGTCTCATTATAAAGACTTTCTAAGACACTTTCCAGTTTTGTTTGCTCAAAAACATCATATTTTTCGATTTTCCTCTATTAAAATACGATGTGTTGTTCGCACATTTTCATTTTTAGTAAGGTCTTGCTGTTCATTCCGGAAGTGGTTGGAAAAGCATTACCAATTCGCGAAAATACTCAACTCCGGCCACATGAGGACTAAATCTTCTGTACCGAATTGTACACGGTTTGGTACGTTTTTTAACAAAACCGCATTGGTCTTTAAGTGGAATTGGAACTCCAATATGTCTGGTAAGTTATCGTCTTTCCTCTTTTCTTCTTCATTATCACTGTCTTGAAGTCCTCTACTGGATTTAACAAATCTATACAGTGATGCAAAATCTGCTAAGCAAACAGTTTCTAACTAATCGGGCCTCTGCACATAGCAGTCTAAAATACCAGCTACAAATATTTCAGTAGAATCTGAAGGAAGGTTCTGAAGTTCCGCTCTAGGTTTTACCATTCGAACACGTTCCTCCGGCCGTGAGGTATTGATAAATATTTCTGCATTACTAGCTTCCTAAAGATGGAGCCCAATGCAGCAATAGACTGCTTCTTGTGCAGATATTTCTCTGCCTGATATAAATTTATGACCTATATGTTGAAGTTTTTGCTTAAAGCCTGAAATCCAATTCTCCATTATGTGTATATTATGTTCACGATACAGAGGGGTATTCACTAAGAATCGCAAAGCCTCCATAACCTTCACACTCCGTATGGTATCATACGGAGGTCATATAATCATGATTGTATTCCAAACATCTTCTTAAGTGAACTTGTATCACAGTAGCTTTATCAAATGACGCGGTAGAGATGCCATAATGTTGTTAACAGAAATGGGTATGTTAGCAACGGCACCTTTAAGTGAACTTTGTCCTTGTTATCCCAAAGGACGGATGGTCATAAATGGCAGTCTAGGCATAATTAACCGTTCTTCGATTGGAGTTAAACCTTTCAAACAAACTGGTATTTCAGGTAAGTCTAGCCCATTTGATAAACAAATTTTGGAAATTTTATTTTTACGATTTCCGCAAAAATTGTAATTTCCATCTTCAGAAGGAAACTTTTGCATCAAAAAGAAAACAGATGCAGCAATCGGGTGATTTTGTGTAATGCTTGCAAAACTTAGCTTGCATACTTGGTGTGAAAACCATAAACCCCCACAGCAAATGCATATTTCGGTAGGGCCTTTCTTTATATTAAGAAAATAAATGGTTCGAAAATATGTCAAATTGACCCTATTTTCGAAACCATCAGTTTCTATAGCATAATTTTATCGGCTTCTAACTCTCGTTATTTAAATATTTTTGACCAGCGGTTTTTTCAATTATGTAGACTTATGTGTTGTGCAAGCTTACAGTTACATTTTTTGTAATGAGCTGTGCACGTATTCATTCAGTAGGCCTTCTCCGCAGAGTGGAATTGTCAAAATCGGTTTCGCGAAAAAGTTATACAAAAGTGTTTATACAAAAAGTGCTCAAAAACATAAAAAAAATTGTTTTATTTTAAAACAAAATGAACTATATAAATAAGTAAAGATAAGAGAGTTATTTAAAAAAACATTTTCACGAAAAAAGTGTTTAGTTTTTTTATAATAATCTAATTTGTGCCTATAAGCAACATCCTGTAACTGATGAACCAGGATACATAGGACTTTGAAATTTTTATCACTTCGTATTTGAGTTAAGACTAATATATATCTGTCCTAAAAAAAATGTTAGCTCCGCCCATTTTAATTCTGACATGAAAGGGTTAAAAAAAGAGAATTGAGAATAGCTCGATTGGACTTTTTTGAATGGAATTCCCGATTTTTTAAATCTTTATTCCGAGCTCGTTGTGCTTCTTCCGATAATTAGCCAATAAGCAAAAGTGCGTTATAAATAATTATAGGCCTATGTTTAATGTATTTATGCAAAGTCGGGGGCATGTTGTACCATGGATACAACTTAACAAAAAGTGTTGTTGTTTTATGTTAAAAGGTTATTTCAGCAGACTCAGATAATCTAATCCAGCCTTTAAGAATAAATAAGCCAAATTTCATGTTTTCTATATTTACAGGCCTTTCGATCATTTCTTCTATTTTGTTAAGATTCTTTGTAGTGGCCAGCCACTCAAACTCAAAGTAATATAGAATTCTCACCAAAAACAGATTTTTTGGCACTTTGGCATGACTACCTTTGATCGAGTGCGTCCGGGTGGTGGCTCAAACGCTTTGGGCCACCTAGTAGGTTCCATTAGCTATCATTTGCGCCATTGGTAGCGAACCTAGCATCACCAAGAGCGCGACAATCGCATGAGTACCATATTTCGATGGTGGTGACCCAATGATGCACCTTTGGTGGTCACTGGCGGACGGTGAGGATCACCTATTTTGGTCTAAGCAAAAATAGATATAAGGGTTAGAATGCTCGTTATGAATGTTATGTGATATAAATGTGTTGAGAATTCTTGAATTTTAATATAGTCTAAGCAAAAAGCGATTTTTTCACTCCACGATCACCGGGAGCGCGACAATGGTGCAAATGGTACCAAAAACAGAGGTAAGTGGGTAAGGGGTACACATTCCTATCAATCATTAACTAGTGTACAAATTAAATTATTTATACATTGTTTTACCCTTTCCTTTCCGAAATCGCCACAGATTGGGTTTTCTTCACAAATTCAACTTTTAGGGGCCTACAAAATCTACTTGGTGATAGTCGATAATTTTTCCAAATTACTTGTTCAGCCAACGTAAGTTTGAAAGGCACAATCGTGGTTAAAGATACGGAGGAATCGATAGCATCACATCCATGAAAAGCTTACTTGTAAAAGTATTAAGTTTTACATTATGTTTCTACAACTGAAGTAAAATTATTTATATTACAGCAAAATTGTTATAATTTTTTCGAGTCTCTTTTTAATAATAATTAAAATTTTGTGAATGTAACGATATTGAGGAATATGAAAAAAAAACTACCGTTTATTCACAGTGAATTCCAATTTTATTTCTTAAATGAACTTTACAGTAAGAAAAAATATAATTAATTTATTAAGTAAATATAATGTTTTTAATTTTTAAGATTAAAAACATTTAATTTATTCTTAAACTTTGTGGAAGACTTAATATTCCTTATATTCATAAATTATTTCAATATTCTTAGTTAATGTCTTTTTTATTTATCTTAATTTATTTAATTTATATATTTATTATATTTTCTAAAAAAATATTATAAAATTCTATAACTTTTAAATCTACCTTATACTTATACAAATTCTTAATTAATTAACAAATATTACATATAATTTTCTTGGTTAACGTAATTATTTCTTCATTAAATTTAAAAATATTTTTCTAAAAAAACGGCTGTTAAAAATTTTAATCTTTTATTATTACGATTATGTGTGAATTTATTAATGCCATTATGTGTGAAAAAGAGAAATATTGTATTAAGGCTTAGTTCAAAATAGATACGCAAATACCATCGTGATAGCTATGTTCTGTCTCGTAAGTGATAGCATTAACACGGGAATGATCCATGTTTGAAAATGGACAGTCAATTTGTGTAACCGCAGGTGTAGTTGAATATTCTACATTAAGCAGGGAACTAAAGTTTTTTTGTTGAAGAAGATTTGTTATTGTAGTCCCTGAAGACTTTTGACAAATGTTAAAATCCCCAACAATTATCACATTGCACAACTCAGCAGTAGTTGCACAACTGAGTAGTAAGTATTTCTTGAAGTTCTGCATTTAAATGTCTAAGAGGAAAAGCTGAGTTTCTGTAAAGAACCAGAAAATTATTGTTGAAACATTTAAACAAAACAGTTTCTAAAACTTTGCGATCTGTATAAATTTTCTTAATAATTTTTGGTTCCATATAGCTTGCAATATTATGATTTGCATAAATTATAAGGCCCCGTTTATTTCGATTGCTTGTCGAAGTGCTATCTATCCTCAGCTGGTTTATTAGACTAAAACCTGGTATTTCAAAATGTTCACCAGGATAACTCCAGGTTCCTACGAAGCATAAAATATCTGAAGATAGCATCACGTAGTCGCCTTTTATGTCATTAATGTGAACATGGCGACTCTGAACATTATGAAATAAGATTTGAAGTGTTGATGTTCTGGAAATCATAAAATTGAAATTTGTAATTTGGGCTTTAGATGTGCTCAATTCCGTCAGTTCCCTAAATACTGGATCCGATTCAGAAAACTTATTAGGACGAATAAAATTTCCGATAATGAAGAGACCTTCTGCCGTAGTAGCTCGACTGCAAGCTACATATATCGAAGCTCTAGGCATTCTGAGTCGAGTATAAACGACAACTTTACTATATGTGGCACCCTGACTTTTATAAATAGTTATTCCCTCAGCCGGAACAACTGGAAATTTAAAAGAACTTTCAATTGGAACTTTTTCAATTCGTGTCCAGGAACTTTCTACAGGATACGGCGTTTTTGATTGGGCTATCAAACCAACGGAAGGTTCCAAGAATTTAACCCAAATAATTGCTGGAAAATTACAATGAAAATCAATTTAACCAACTTAATAAAAATCAAAATAACCAAACCATCACTTGTGTTGATATTCACTGTTATCATATATTTGGCAGTGGTTGTTAATGTAAATTCGTATGACAGTCCCTGTATTTCAGAAGTTTTGAAAAGTTTAACTCTTTCCAAAATATTCTCATTCTCACTTATACTAATTCCTTTAACTGAGTCTTTAGAAGTTGAAAGGATAGCCTCAGTTGGAATTCGACTGAGTTTAAGGGCATTGAAATTATTTGTCTCTTCGTTGGACCAAAATAGATGAATCGCGTCATCGGGAACTTCTTCATACTACCGGATGCCATACGGTTTAATGCTAAAGCAAAAGCCCGATCCACTCTTTGTCTCATTATTTCATTTAATTCAAAGTATTTGAATAACTCCCATAAAGGGGAACCAACTAAAGCGCTGTATGCATCATTCGGATTAGAAGAGAATATCCACCTATCTCCAACAGGTGAAAGCTGCTAAACATACTAGCTAAACATACGAGCGCCTACCATCGACATTTCATCAATTATAATTAATTTTAAATCGATAAGCTTGGCATACAATAAATTAACTACGTCATTGCAAAGTGGCCACAACTATATATTCAACTGATTAACGGGTAAATAAAATATTGAGTGTAGCGTCAGTCCACCTATTTCGAAAGCTGTTTTACCTGTAGGTGCGCAAAGAAGAACTTTCAATGAGATTGGATTAGATCCAGGTGTAGAATTAAATCGATGGTTAAGTGCTTGATGTATCGCAGATATCAAACGACTCTTTCCAACACCTTCTCCGCCCCCAATGAACTCATAAAATGACCGACTTGTTTTAAGCTGGTGCATCAAATGAGTCAAGTATGTTTTTTGTTTAATGTTAAGACTCTGAACTAAGGAAAATAATTCGAATGCGAACACTCGAAATTCATTTTCCACAATAAGTAGTCCATTTTGCACAGATTCTTCTAAGTATGTCTCATTATAAAGACTTTCTAAGACACTTTCCAGTTTTGTTTGCTCAAAAACATCATATTTTTCGATTTTCCTCTATTAAAATACGATGTGTTGTTCGCACATTTTCATTTTTAGTAAGGTCTTGCTATTCATTCCGGAAGTGGTTGGAAAAGCATTACCATTTCGCGAAAATACTCAACTCCGGCCACATGAGGACTAAATCTTCTGTACCGAATTGTATTGGTCTTTAAGTGGAATTGGAACTCCAATATGTCTGGTAAGTTATCGTCTTTCCTCTTTTCTTCTTCATTATCACTGTCTTGAAGTCCTCTACTGGATTTAACAAATCTATACAGTGATGCAAAATCTGCTAAGCAAACAGTTTCTAACTGATCGGGCCTCTGCACATAGCAGTCTAAAATACCAGCTACATTTGTAGCTATGTAGTAGAATCTAAAGGAAGGTTCTGAAGCTCCGCTCTAGGTTTTACCATTCGAACACGTTCCTCCGGCCGTGAGGTATTGATAAATATTTCTGCATTACTAGCTTCCTAAAGATGGAGCCCAATGCAGCAATAGACTGCTTCTTGTGCAGATATTTCTCTGCCTGATATAAATTTATGACCTATATGTTGAAGTTTTTGCTTAAAGCCTGAAATCCAATTCTCCATTATGTGTATATTATGTTCACGATACAGAGGGGTATTCACTAAGAATCGCAAAGCCTCCATAACCTTCACACTCCGTATGGTATCATGCGGAGGTCGTATAATCATGATTGTATTCCAAACATCTTCTTAAGTGAACTTGTATCACATTAGCTTTATCAAATGACGCGGTAGAGATGCCATAATGTTGTTAACAGAAATGGGTATGTTAGCAACGGCACCTTTAAGTGAACTTTGTCCTTGTTATCCCAAAGGACGGATGGTCATAAATGGCAGTCTAGGCATAATTAACCGTTCTTCGATTGGAGTTAAACCTTTCAAACAAACTGGTATTTCAGGTAAGTCTAGCCCATTTGATAAACAAATTTTGGAAATTTTATTTTTAGCAATTGCATTTTTACGATTTCCGCAAAAATTGTAATTTCCATCTTCAGAAGGAAACTTTTGCATCAAAAAGAAAACAGATGCAGCAATCGGGTGATTTTGTGTAATGCTTGCAAAACTTAGCTTGCGTACTTGGTGTGAAAACCATAAACCCCCACAGCAAATGCATATTTCGGTAGGGCCTTTCTTTATATTAAGAAAATAAATGGTTCGAAAATATGTCAAATTGACCCTATTTTCGAAACCATCAGTTTCTATAGCATAATTTGCTCTTGTTAATCTCATTCGTTCAGACTGACTTTGGTTTTCAATTTGCCTATTGACAATATTTTCTCTATGAAGGCGAATTCGTCTTTGGCGATGACTCTTTTGATTCAAAATTTCATCCCTTGCACCCCTCCTAATAAATTGTCGACGTTGTGTTTCTCTAAAACGTTCCTCCCTCCTATATTCTGAATTTCATGCACGAAGTTCTCGGCGCATTACGGTATTATGAAACTGCTCAGACAATCGAATAGAAAGGTTTTGACGTCGAAGTGCGTGCTCCCCAGTGTTTCTATTCTGTTCTTCTTACCTAATTTCTTGATTGTATCGCCTAGTTCTATGCTGCATAGCATCTGTGACTCATTCGACGGACCGTAATTCAGGATTTTCACGACGGGACCTACGTTCCCGAGTGTTCCTATTTTGCTCTTCAGACCGAATTTGACGATTTTCTCGCCTTGTTCTGTGCTGAATAGCATCTGTGATTCGATCGGTAGCCCGTACCTGGGGATTTTCACGACGGGACCTACGTTCACGAGTGTTCCTTTCTTGCTCTTCAGAGCTAATTTGAGGATTTTCACGACGCGATCTACGTTCCCGGGTATTCCTATTTTGCCCTACAGAGCGAATTTGAATATTTTGTCTCCTGTTTCTATGTTGTACCGTACCGTCATTTTGTTCGGAAAGACGTATTTCGGGATTTAATTTGCGAATAGCATTAGCTTTCCGTATTTTTTTATATTTTTTTATATAACAGGTTTATAACAAACAGGACCTTTGTTCTCGGTTCAACTTTGCGAAAGCTAACTTCAAAAAGATTAATTGTGAACTTTCTAAATTGACTTGGCCTGATTATAGTGGTAATATTGAATTAAATGTATCACATTTTAATGAAACAATTTTTAATATTTTTGAAAGATTTGTTCCGAAATGTTTTATTATCAAAAGAAAAAGTTCAAATTTGTGGTATTCGAATGAGCTATGTACATTAAAAAATAAAAAAGTTCGTGCTTTTAAACTTTATAAAAGAACTGGAGCTCTTGTTGACTATTTAAAATATTCTAAATTGCGTCGTAAGTTTGAGGAACTTAACAAAAAATGTTATAAAAACTACATAATCAAAGTAAAAAATAATATTATTCGTAATCCGAAATTGTTTTATGGTTTCGTTAACTCCAAACGCAGGATTTCAAATTTTCCGTCCGCGATGAAATATAAATCAACAATGTCATGTGACAATTATATTATTTCTAATATGTTTGCAGAATTCTTCAAATCCAATTATTGTTCAAACTACCCTATGAATGTGCCATATCATCAAGTGTTATGTCCGAGTACTGTAATTAATACACCAATTATTTCTGAAACAGATGTCTTAAATTATTTAGTTACGTTAAAAAATTCGTTTAAATATGGCCCTGATATGATTCCCTCAAGCTTTCTTAAAAATTGCGCAAAATATATCTATCTGCCCTTAACTAAGCTTTTTAACCTATCTCTTAAACAAGGTATTTTTCCGTCAATGTGGAAAAACTCTTTTATATTACCTTTGCATAAAAGTGGAGTTAGATCATCTGTTGAGAACTATAGGGGGATAGCTAAAATGTCAGCTATACCCAAACTTTTTGAAGCTTTGTCACTGACCAAATAACTTTCTTAATCTCTCCTTTAATTTCATTCTCTCAGCATGGATTTTGTAAAGGGAAATCTACAGTAACAAACTTGCTTGAATTTGTAAACCATGTGTCAATGGGTTTTAGGGATAACAAGAATACTGATGTTATATATACAGACTTTAGTAAAGCATTCGATAGAGTAAACCACACAATTCTTTTGCAAAAACTGAATCTTCTTGGTTTTCAACCAAGACTTCTTGAATGGGTATCCTCATATCTTACTAACAGAAAACAACAAGTTTTATTTAATAATACATTATCCGATTCAATTAGTGTCACTTCAGGGGTTCCACAGGGTAGTCATCTCGGCCCGATTCTGTTCTTGTTATTCATCAATGATATACCTTCAGTAATTAAGTTTTCAGAAATTTTATTATATGCGGATGATGTAAAACTTTTTAAATCATATTCTTCTCATAACGAAAGGACTGAGTTGCAATCGGATTTAAATAATTTAGTTACTTGGTGTCACAAAAATGATATGCCACTGAATCTTAAAAAATGTAAAACGATGTGCTTTTCCCGTAGAACTGTTGATCTTTCCCCCTATGTAATAAATAACTTCAGTTTAGAGCAAGTTTTTAGCTTTGTTGATTTAGGAGTTAATATGGACCCTAAACTAAATTTTAATTCTCATGTAAATTCAATTGTCTTAAAAGCTAAAGGTGCTCTTAGCTTTGTTAAACGTTGGTCTAAAGAATTTAGTGATCCGTATATTACTAAAATTCTTTTTAAAACATTGGTAAGGCCTATATTGGAGTATGGTTCTGTGGTATGGAATCCCAGCTATCAATCCCATTCTGATAAGCTTGAGTCCGTTCAAAAACAATTTTTACTTTTTGCTTTAGGCCACTTACATTGGGATTCAAGATTGAATCTTCCCCCGTATACTAGTCGTTTAAAACTTATAAATCTTCCCACACTCACTAGTCGCAGAGAAATGCTAGGTATAATATTCCTAGTAAAACTTCTGAATGGTTTAGTTTGTAGCTCATTCCTTTTGTCTGATATTAAGTTTAATGTCCCATTGCGTTCATCCAGGCAGTTTAGACCATTATTTCTAAAATCTTCTAGAACAAATTTTGAGTTAAATGAACCATTCTGCCGAATATGTCATGATTTTAATTCGCATTCCAGCACATTTGATCCATCTGACTCAATATTTAGCATCAAAAAAACTATTTTGTCTTCTCTTAATAAATAATATTCAGAAATTTTTAACTTTTTGTTTTTATAAATTTTTAAATCTCAGCTGTTGAAATGTTTGTTTCTGTAGCTGAGCAGTTTTGAGAACCGGACGCTTAAAAATCTCTTGCCTTTCTAGACTCGGCAAATTCCGCTCGTATGCGGACTGCGCCCCACGCGTCGGTTGGGCGGGAGGAGGGTAATCGTTTGGGTTAATAATGTTAATAATAATAATTGAATCTGCTTTGTTTAAAGCCTATCAATAAGTATTAAAATCTTAAATCTATTTACAACTAAGTAAGCTCAAGAATGTGGTTGAGCTGTTTTGGTAGAACAGGTAGGTTTTGGTAGGTAGGCAGGTAGATCTCTTCTATTTAAACGTGTTTGATTGCAGGAATGTACCAAGGCATTAGCCAATGGGTTTGGATATTCACGAAGTTTAGAAATATATTTCTTTCTGCTGTCCTCTATTTTCTTCTTTTCCATAGGAATATCAAGTTCTTTATAGATATTTTCGTTACGCATGTACCATGGTGAATCCCTGAATTATATCAATGTTGGTTGCACAGGTCGTACCCCACAGTTAAATACCATACATCCAAATCGGTTTAATGATTGTATTGTATAACAGGACTTTGTTGTCTAGGCTAAGTTTAGAATTTTTGTTTAGAAGCCAATTTAAATTTGTTGCTCTTAACTTCATGCAAGTTACTTTACTCGCCATATGTTTCCGCCACGTAAGCTTTCGATCCAGGTGAATCCCAAAATAAGTTACTTCATTCGCTTGGGGTACTCGTACATTGTTTAATTTACCTGTCCGACATGTTTCTGGTCTTAGAGAAAATGTAACATGCTTGCATTTTTGCTCATTAATATCACAGGTCCACAAAAAAGAATCGATGAAAGGTTCCTGTGACCAAACATGGTGTACCATATGTATTTTGGGCCGCTGACACCGAATCTGAATCCGTTTTGCTCCATCACGTCAGGATTTTTTCCTAACCTCAAAATACGGGCAACGGAGTTGTTCCGTGATCCGGCAGAGTCCCTGGATCACGCTCCTTGAGGTGAGTCAGCAATGGGCTTAGTTGTACGTGTATGTATGTGATTGGCGTTGCAACCGTTTAGCCGGTTATAGCCGAATCGACGATAGTGCGCCACCTGTCTCTCTCCTTTGCAGTTCGGCGCCAGTTGGAGATCCCAAGTGTAACCAGGTCGCTCTCCACCTGGTCCCTCCAACGGAGTGGAGGCCTTCCCCTTCCTCGGCTTCCTCCGGCGGGTACTGCATCGAACACTTTCAGGGCTGGAGTGTTTTCGTCCATTCGGACAACATGACCTAGCCAGCGTAGCCGCTGTCTTTTTATTCGCTGAACTATGTCAATGTCGTCGTATAACTCGTACAGCTCATCGTTCCATCGTCTGCGGTATTCGCCGTTGCCAATGTTCTGAGGACCATAAATCTTGCGCAAAATTTTCCTCTCGAAAACTCGAAACGAGTTGTACGTGTACGTGACCCTAATCCCATTTTAGACTCATCTTTACGCCGTCATGGTAGGCACACGAGTAAAAAGTACGATGCAGGGAGTCGGAACCCCAGTATCGGCGGCTGGACAGGGTAAGAAAGCAGGCCCGCAGGCGTCGTCATCAAGCAACCGCAGCTCTACATTGGTGGGTGACTTGGCCTTTGATGAGTATAATGCCACAAGAAAAATATTTTGCAAAATTAAAGACTATTTCTGTGTCGTTTGTGAGAATACGTTATAAGAAAGATCCGAAAAAAATTTACAGATACACTAAAATCTAGCTATACGAAAGTTTTCGGCATAGAAACTAGTGACATCGTCATGATTGGACTCCAAAAGAGATATGCCTGAGATGTTCATTGCAACTGAAGAAACGCAAGAAACAAACAAACAAAGAACCTAATTACGAAAATTACAAATTCAACAAATTTCTAATTTGTAAAAAATTGGAATTTATCAAGCATTTCGTATTCTGTGTCTAAAATAAAAAGCTCTTTTCTTTATAAGTTGTTAAGAAGTAAAAAGCTCTTAACAAATACAATATCTCGCTGTGGATAGTTGTGGAAGTGAATTTGTTGTAATGGAGATATTTTACTTTTGTCGTTATTTTTATACAAAGAGGAAAAATATGAACATGTGGATGGCTCGCGTTATTGAGCCGTTTTTATATTAAGAAGTTTAGTTTTCTCGTTTTTGTATAAAAAATGCTTTGACGAAATTCTTTTCTATATATTGCATGCGATTACAGCTTAGCAAATTTTTGCCAATAAAGAACAAAGTTTAGATTTCGTAATTCCAAGGAACCTTTCTGAAGCTAAACATAACAACCAACTAAATCAAAATAGCGATTATAATCGGATGACAGAGGCTATATATTCGCTTTTCCATCCCAGCTCCCCCCCTAGTCTTTTACTCCTCCTCAAAGCCACAGAATACTACATAATATAATACATATACATATGTCCTTTATAATATATTTAAAACTATTATGGAGGCGAGCTAAAGTGAGAAGACGAAACCCGCTTATGCGGTCGTGCGTAGGGTTTGGGACCCACCACATAAAAACACCCCCCCAATGAAAAGAACAAAACAGCCTCGGATGAGAGACCCCAATTTTGATGACGACCACTGCAAACGTTTAAAGGACTACGAATTAAGGGCATGCACCTATTCCAGGTCCGGACCCTTAATTGGGAAGGTGCCTCTGCCCAGCTGGTTGATGTCCTCGTAAGAGTAAAGGCTGACATCACCGCAATCCAAGAAATGCGATGGACGGGACAAGGACGGAAGAAGGTGGGTCCTTGTGACATCTACTACAGCGGCCATAAAAAGGAGCGCAAATTCGGTGTGGGATTCGTGGTGGGAGAGAGATTCCGTCGTCGAGTCCTGGCATTCACTCCGGTGGATGAACGTCTAGCCACAATCCGCATCAAAGCGAGGTTCTTCAACATATCGCTGATTTGCGCCCACGCCCCGACGGAAGAGAAGAACGAAGTGATCAAAGATACCTTCTATGAGCGCCTAGAACGTACTTATGATCGCTGCCCCCGCTACGATGTCAAAATCGTGCTTGGCGATTTCAACGCTAGGGTGGGTAAAGAAGGTGTTTTTGGCACAACAGTCGGAAAATTCAGCCTCCATGACGAAACATCACCAAACGGTCTGAGGCTGATCGACTTCGCCGGGGCCCAAAATATGGTCGCCTGTAGTACTAGATTCCAGCATAAGAAAATCCATCAAGCTACTTGGCTGTCCCCGGATCGAATCACTCGCAACCAGATCGATCATGTTGTGATAGATGGACAACATGTCTCCAGTGTTTGTGATGTGCGTACGCTTCGTGGTCCCAACATCGACGCGGACCACTATCTTGTAGCAGCTAAGATACGCACCCGCCTCTGTGTAGAAAAGCGCACACGTCAACAAACACAAGGAAGGTTCGACATCGAGAAGCTGCAATCACAACCGACAGCCGAACGATTTTCTACTCGACTTGCACTCCTGCTCCTTACGTACAGCTGCAACCGAAACCATTGGTTTTCTCGCAGTGGAGAGAAAACAGACTGCCTACCTCGCAATGTTGCAATCGACCTCAACACGAGCGGGATGGGAAAGATACCGAGAGCTGAAGTGGGAAGCGAGACGCATTTGCAGACAAAAGAAAGAAAGAGGCCGAAATGCGTGAGTATGAAGAGCTGGACAAGCTGGCCGACAGGGGTAATGCTCGAAAATTTTACGAAAAGATCCGGCGACTAACTGAAGGTTTCAAGACCGGAGCACACTCCTGTAGGACCCCCAGAGGTGATCTAGTTATTGATGACCAGAGTATACTGAGTTTGTGGAGGGAATACTTCTCCAGCCTGCTGAATGGCAGTGAAAGTACGACACCAGGAGATGGCGAACCTGATTCCCCAATCGACGACGATGAAGCAGATGTTCCATTGCCCGACCGTGAAGAAATTCGAATAGCAATTACCCGCTTGAAGAACAATAAGGCGGCGGGGGCCTATGGATTATCGGCCGAGCTATTCAAATACGGCGGCGAAGAGCTGATAAGGTGCATGCATCAGCTTCTTTGCAGAATATGGTCGGAAGAAAGCATGCCTGACGATCCATAAAAAGAGAGACCCCACAATCTGCGCCAAAAAAGCATACTAGGTCCTGTCGAGCGTATTGTGTGAAAGACTAACATATAACTAAATTTTGAATACCATCTGATTCGTTCACTTTATAATATATACATATATAAGGAACCGATGAAGATAGCGGAATAAGACTTTAAACAAATACTGTATATTGTCTGTGGCTTCACTTATGGAAAAGTTTTCGAAATCGGACTATAACTTTTCTAGGCCCCGGATATCTACATGAAGAATTCAGTGCCTAAGGGTAATTTTTCACCGAAAATATCGGGAAATCTTTATTTTAATTTAATTCTGAGGATTTTCTTCTCCTAATTGTGTGTCTCTATACCAAAAAAGGTTAAAAATCGGGCCACAACTTCCCCTAGTTCGCATATACCTTATATTCGGTTATCAAACTTCCTTTGGGCTTTATACCGCATATTTAGGTTATTATGTGCTTCAGTGCCCACAAGTGTGGGAAACAACATAATGTAAACAGCAACAGGTGATTTCTGTCCAATTATATTCGAAATTAATTTAAAAATTTAATTGAATTATTCTATAACGTAAGTTTTCAAATGCATTGCAATATTTGTTGCGAAATAGTTAATAATTTAACTTCAATTTCACAGTATATCCTTTGCGTGAAGTTTCTGAGAGTGCGTAAATATTGCATGCTGGCCTCATTTTTCATGCTAAAGGTCGTTATTCTGTATGCATGGCATGTGTGGTTGCGGATGAGGTGCAGCGGGGAAGGAAACCGGATACTGGTGCAATAATGAGTGATGCGATCGATTGCACACACGACATCGATCCGCTCTGCACTTGGAGACAGTGTGTCCCTTACAAACAATTTATGCATAAGGGCACCTATTTGACGAACTTTAACCTCTGCTGCACGGGCAGCGCCTTGAAAGTGGGACAGGCAGTCAAATAGTGGTCCATGGATTTGCGCTGCTGGCAAAGAGATTGGTCCTATCCATATATTATTGTTTCCCATGACTCGCTCTGCCTGTTGGTATGGGCTTCGTCTATGAATGTGAGGCTCCATCTACTGATAATTGCTGGTATCGTCTATTTAAGGTGGCTTCGCAGTCCTTCCACAGTGGCAGCTTGTCGTAGTCCAGATGTTCTTCTCATTTGGATTGGGTGGCAGAATCGACCTTTATCAACACTATGTGTATAATTATCGCGTTTGTTATCTGTTTCTCATCGCCCAGCGATAGCAATGAGTCGTATACCGCATAAACTTCGTCAATCATTGATCGCAATGAAGGCGCAGATGGATTTGGGATGGTTGGCAGCTCAAAAAGTTTAGATATTGTATTGAAAAATATCAAACATTTATTATCATAAACTTTTTTGAGAACTTTCCAAAGCTTTCGGTAATTTTCATCCGACATGTGAACCGCTTTAACTCTTTTCCAGATAAACGATTAACCAAATAGTTAAATTTCGCAATATCTGGGATATTTGGATCATTATGAACCAAACTCTCAAACAAACTTATAAAATTTTTAAATTCAGTATATTCTTCCTTGAATTTCTGCAAATTAATTTTTGGGAGCCGTGAGCTGTGAGAAGCAACGAAATTTGTTTCGGCAATTGACGTCTATTTCTTGATGAAATTGATTTTATTATTGATTTCGTTTCAACGATTATGTCCTCTAACTCCCCTTGGGCCATGTCATCTTCATCAATCTCTTCAATTTTAGATTGGCATTACATTAATTTTTCACTATGCGAATATAAGATGTCGAGCCTACATTCCAATTTAATAGGGACATGGTTTTTTCGAAAAGGCTCGTTTTTATGCGCAAAATGCAATTTTTCGCAACCGTTTTTTGACGTCACTACGATTTTAAATCCGTCAACTCCTTATTTGGAGACAGGTTTGCGAGAGTTGGCTTTGGCTTGCTCATTTTGCTTTGTTTGAATTACAATTCACGAAAAAAGAAAATTATTTGGCAACATAATAACTTCTGAAAATATTGGGAATCAAACCACGAAAACTAAAAAATATCGATTCCCAAATAACGGAAAACCCAATCGAAAAATACGCAAAATGACCAATAGCACAATGGAATTAATTTGACGTACGAAAATCGATAAAAATTGCGAAAATCCGACCGATAAATTGTGAAAAATTATTAGAAATTCGCAAAATGACCAATAGCACAATGGAATTAATTTGACGTACGAAAATCGATAAAAATTGCAAAAATCCGACCGATAAATTGTGAAAAACATTAAAAAAAAATTGCGAAAAAAAACAAATAATTTTAGTTTTATATATTTTATTTTATTTGTTTATTTAATAAATCCCTTATTGTTTTATTTCAACTTTGTACATTTAGATATAAACATACGTGGTTTTGAATTATATTAATTATATATATGTATAAAGTATGAATGTATATATATGTGACCTGGTCTTCGAAAAGGGAGCTAACGTGCGAAAACTAGTTTTCTGGGAAACAGCTGTTAAAAATAAACAACTCTCATCTTCCATCCGAATCAACTAAAAAGTGAAGATTGATTTTTTGACACCTAAGCCCCCTTTCCGTAGACCAGGCCACATATATTGTTATGTATGTATGTAAGTTAATATAGTGAAAGAAGGGAGAGCCAAAAACTGAAAGTGTGCACTTTTTATTTATTGGACGTCTAAGCAGAAGCGGTGGTGACCATGTTGACGTTGCAGATGTGATTTTAACGGCGTTAGTGCAGCGGCAGCGTTGGTGGCAGGAGATGTAGCTGTAGCGGAGATGACAATGTTGAGGTATACGTTACGTACGTTATATGTACTCCTATTGCGGCACTACACACGGCACTTTTGACTAAACGGATACTTAGCGGCACTAGAGGTATAGCGATTTTTTATGGCAGCAGTAGCAATGAATCGTATACCGCTGATACTTCCTCAATCATTGATCGCAGTGAAGCCGCGGTTGGCTTTGGGATGGTTGGCAGCTCAAAAAGTTTAGATACTGTATTGAAAAATATCAAACATTTATTATCATAAACTTTTTTAAGACTTGCTAACGCTTTCGGGTAATTTTCATCCGACGTTTATCACGCTTTAACTGTTGCCAAAGACTCACCAGATAAACAAATTTACGAAATGGTTAAATTTTTCAATATATCCCAGATATTTGGATCATTATGAACCAAACTCTCAAACAAATTCATAAAATTTTTAAATTCAATATTCTCCCCTAAATTTCGGCAAATTCATTTTTGGGAGCCGTAAGATGTGAGAAGCTACGAAAGATGTTTCGGCTATTGATGTTCTATTGTTAGCTAATATAGATGATAAAGATGGACTTCGTTCCAACCAAAATGTCCCTCTAACTCCCCTTGAGCCATGTCGTCTTCATCAATCTGTTCAATTTTGGATTGGCATGTCATTCAACCGTTTCGCAACCGTTCTTTGACGTCTAAACGACTCCTTACTTGGAGACAGGTTTGCGATAGTTGGCTTTGGCTTGCTCATTGTGTTTGGTTGGAATTGAAAATTCACGAAAAATTATTTGGCACAGAAAAATATAATATTGGGAATCAAATGGCGAAAACGGAAAATGTCGATTCCCAATTTACGAAAAAGTCAAATTGAAAATACACCAATGAACAATAGCACAATTGATTAATTTAATCGAAAAATGTTCGAACAAAAATCGAAAAAAGTGCAAAAAACGAACGAAAAGTTTCAGGAAAAAATTGCGGAAAAACGAAAAAATTCGAAAATTTGTCACCTTTATTTATAAAATTAAAGGGCTACCGCGAAGTCCCAAAATCCCTTGTTTCACAAGACGTACGTATGTATATGTTTTGTTATTAATTTTAATATATATATATTTTTCTTTTTGTGTTATCTTCTTTTTTTCACCACTTTCAATAAATCACACTCGTTTCCTGCTGTGAGTGCGAAGGCGATTTGCCCGCAGTCACGTCCCTTTTGCAGAGGATGCAGCGGCAGCTCATCACAATTTTCTTGTTCGCGCACTAAATCGCACATTTATATAGGGCTAGGTTCAATATAATTAAAATAGACATAATTTAGCTGTAGTAATTAATGGTCATATAAATAAATTTGGGAAGATTAAAAGCACTCATTTCGTGTATTTATTTTTTTATTCTTTTAAATAAGAATAAAATTAACTAGCGCCCAAGCAGGGCCCGGTACGTGTAACGATACGGCAAAACGTTCAGTAAGTTCGCGGCTTGCAATAACATTTGCAGCTACCGGCTAAATCGCGAAGTGTAGAAAACGCACAAATTCGCGGAAAATAAACGCCGTTTAATACTACGATCACCGGTGGTCTCCAAGTCTTGTAGGCAAGGAAGCAGGACACCCCTAGGAAGGTACGCATCGCAGGAGCCTCAGTAGTAACAGAAAAGTTACAAAAATAATGAAATCCGTATCGTCGAGGGAAGGAGCCACATCATTAACCATAGTATTGTAAGATTAATTAAATTTATCACTAAAAATCATTATTATTATAAAAAAATTTTGAAATTATCATTATTGATTATTACTAAAATCAATTGGAAATTAATATAAAGAAAAAGAATCAAACATTACGATTTTTGTAAACAGCCAGACACTGATTATAATTAAACTCGAAAATTGCATGATTTCAACAAAAATTAAGGCATTATTTCCGAAATATTTTTAAACAATTTATTCGTTCTCTGAAACGAAATTAAATTAATAATTGCGTGATTATTTTATGGCCAAACAATTTAATCAGGCCTTCAAGACTTAGCGCATCCACAACACAAAACAGAATTATGGTCGAAAACGTTGCCCGAGCTGCACTTGGAGCCACGATTAGTGAAATTATAGCGCAACAATTACCAGGATTATTAAGGCGACAGAATACACCGGAAGAATTCGCCAAAGTAGCCGATCAGGTGATCGCTGAACTTGCATTAATTTAGGTGACTTAGATAGAGTACCAGACATAGTAAAAACAATACGTGAGTTTTCAGGTGATCCATCCGAATTCAGTTCATGGAAGAAGGGTGTAGATCGTATCCTAGAAGCATATAGTGCTTATCAAGGTATGCCAAAATACTATGGAATCTTGCATATATCTACCATACGAAATAAAATAATAGCACATGCCGATATGTCATTAGAAGCTTATAATACCCCACTTGATTGGTTAGTCATTTCCAAATGCCTAACATTACATTATGCGGGCAAACGTGACATAAATACTTTAGAATACCAAATGACTATGTTAGTCCAAACCTATAATCAATCAGTAGAAGAATTCCATCAGACAGTCTATAAGCACTTATCCCTAATTATACTCTCGCAACAAAGTTGCTACGAAAATGGGCATAATCGGACCATTGCCACGCCCACAAAATGGCGAAAACCAAAAACACATAAAGTATCATAACTAAGCCATAAATAAAGTTATAAAAGTAAAATTTGGAATAAAGGATCGCACTAGAAAGGGGCATATGTGGAAGTAACTTTTTTGGGGAAGCGGGCGTGGCCTCTCTCCCAAATCGGTTATTTGTACATATATCTCGCAAACCAATTGAGCTATATAAACCAAACTTTCTGCAGTCGGTTTTCTTACGTACCCCACCACACACCAAAATAGTTGAAATCGGATAATAACCACGCCCACCTCCTATACAAAGGTTAGGTTGAAAATTACTTAGAGTGGGTTATATCGCTAACGAAAAACGTCAGAAACACTAAATTTTACAGACGGAATTGCAGAAGGAAGCTGTACTCCGATTTTTTTACAAAATGGAAGATGGGCGTGGCATCGCCCACTTCTGGGTCAATAACTATATCTCAGGAACTACTCGACCGGTTCGAATGAAATTCGGTAAATAATATTTTCTTGACACCCTGATGACACGTGTGGAAAATGGATGAAATCGGTTCAGAACCACGACAACTTCCTATGTAACTCAATTTTGAACTCCATCTTATTCCTTCACTTTATAATATAAGCATAAGGAACCAATGAAGATATCGAAATAAAACTTTACACAAATACTGATAATATGATCTGTGGCATCACTTGTGAAAAAATTGTCGATATCGGACTAGAACTTTATTTATCGAATATGAAGAATTTAGTGTCCCATGGTAATTTTTCACCGAAAATTTGGGTAAATCTCTCAGGTATTTTAATTTAATTCAGAGGAAATCTTTTTCTACTAATAGTGTGTCTCTGTACCAGAAATGGTTAAAATCGGTTCATAACTTCCACTATCACTCAGATACCTAATTATAGAATTTTCAAATTGTGTCAAATTGTGTGTTATCTTAATAAAAATATATCAATAAATTGCGAGAGTATAAAATGTTTGGTTGCACCCGAACTTAGCCTTTCCTTACTTGTTTTGAATAAAATTTGTTGTATGGGATTAGGTAAAGAAGCAGAACAACTAATGACGAAAATATACAGAGATAAAGCACTAGATACTTTTGTACGAGGGTGGTGAGGTGACTTGCCGCACCTATTAGGAATTAAAGCACCAGTAGATTTACCTTCAGCACAACATCTGTGTTTGAAATTAGAGAACCAAACTTTTCCTGCAAACCATGCTGCAAACAAAGGACAAACAGCAATTTCAGGAATCAGAATTCCAAACCTATACCTGCTGCACGCAACATTCAATTTATAAATAGACAACAATCAATCCCATCAAAACTTTACCAATACTAACAATATGGACTACAACCACCAATCGCACAACCAAGACAGAACTTTAAAAATTTCCAACCTACCGCCGCACCTCGACAATCATTCTCAAATAGGCGATTCCAGGCCCCACCAAGGCCTACGGCACAAAAACCATTGCCTCGTCCAGAACCTATGGATGTGGACCCCAGTATACAAACGAAAATGGTCAATTACATGAACCGACCTTCGAAGTTGGCAAAAGACCATCTGACCCAATAGCAGATGTACATAAACGACAGAGAAACTTCAACATACAAACTTCTAATAAAGAAGAAGAAATACGATCCGCTGAAACGTACGCTACCACGACAGAATACGAACAAGCAATTACAGATTACGAAAACTATAATAATCCCGAAGAAAATTTGAACGAGTATATAGACCAAATAGATGAAGTCGACAACGAATTCTATGATAATAATTATCTAAATTTTTTAGAATAAAGAGTTCCTCTCTTTCATATGTTGTATGCAAGATGAGGAACGGTCAAATTATAAATATTTTAATAGATACAGGATCAAATAGAAATTACATTCAACCGAAATTCGTGAACAATCCAATTCCAAATCAAAAACCATTCAATGCTATTTCCGTAGGAAGCAGCACATTAGTTACACATCATAAAATAGCAAATATCTTTAACATTAAAGACGTAGAAATAAAATCACTCGATGCTATCTTGGGCAATGATAGTTTAAAAGAATTAGGCGCTGAAATAAAGATCAGCAAAAATATTATGACACTTAAGAACTGATTTTCAATCCCTATCAGAGAAAAAAAATTCGAAGCCATAAATACTATGACTCAGAAAACATCCTTACTTAAGTCATTTCCAGACCTATTTGCCGACCCTAATCAAAAACTGTCTTACACAAGGGCAGCGATACGAACTTCATCCGACACTCCGGTTTACTCAAAGTTTTTTCAGTATCCTATGACACTGAAAGACGAAGTGGACAAACAGATAAAAAAACATCTAAAAGACTGAATAATCCGGCCCTATAGATCCCCGTATAATTCACCAGTGTGGATTGTACCCAAAAAGGCAAATGCTTCAGGTGAAAAAAAATATCGCATGGTCATCGACTACCGTAAACGTAACAAAATAACCATTGCAGATAAATATCCCATTCCATAAATAAACGAAGTACTCGCTCAGTTAGGGAACAATAAATAAACACAGCGACATAGAAAATACCGCTTTCTCCGTAAATAACGGAAAATATGAGTTTACACGACTCCCATTCGGTCTCAAAAATTATCGTTCAATTTTTCAACGTGCATTGGATGACATACTTAGAACATATTGGGGAAAATATGTTTTATTTACATAGATGACAGCATAATATTTAGCAAAAAATGACCTGAAAACTTGGCCACAGTTTTTCAAACTCTACATGATGCTAACATGAAATGCCAGCTGGATAAATGCGAGTTTATGAAGAACAAATTCGAGTTTCTCGGATTTGTTATTTCTGATCAAGGCATAGAAACAAATCCTAGCAAAGTCGCAGCGATAATGAACTATCCCTGCCCTAGAGCTCTGAGGTATTTAAGATCCTTCCTAGGCCTCTCCGTCTATTATAGGAGATTCATACAAAACTACTCTAAATTAGCAAAACCACTTACATCTCTTTTAAGAGGTCCATCTTACATGTGTCCAAAAGAATGTCATTAAAAAAATTTATTACACTAGACAAAGAAGCATTAGAGTCCTTTAGAAAATTAAAAAGTAGTCTTGTATCAAAAGAAATAATTCACCGTTACCCAGATTTCAATAGGGAATTCCATCTAACTACTGATGCTTCTAATTTCGCAATAGGAGCTGTCCTATCGCAAGACAACCAACCCAATCGTTCCTTTCTAGAACACTCTCTAAGGCTGAAGAAAATTATGCGGCTAATGAGAAAGAAATGCTTGCCATTATTTGGGCACTCAAAGCCCTTAAAAATTATCTATACGGTAAAGCCAAGGTTAAGATCTTTACAGATCATCAAGTCAGTTGGAACGGAAATGCCAGAATCAAGAGATGGAAAGCCTATCTAGAGGAATATGGTTATGAAATATTCTATAAACCAGGGATAGAAAATGTCGTAGCTGACGCAGTCTCTAGAATACCAACGGAACAAATCCATTCCATTGCCTCAACTCAGCACAGCGCTGAAAGCTCTAATCATGATTTTATACCTAATATTGAAGCTCCGATAAATGTGTTCAAAAACCAAATATTCTTTTATAAAGCAAACAAACCTGAATACAAATTCACAATTCCGTTCTCCACCTTCCATAGACACGAGATATACCGACTAGTATACACTTCAGACGAACTAATAGCAGACCTAAAAATACCTTAATCCTTCTGTAATAAATTGTATCTATCACGCTTCACGCTTCAAAAGTCGAAGATTTGAAACTCAACAAGAGGAAGAAATTTTGAAAACCCATAAAAGAGCTCACCGTAACGCCTTAGAAAATAAGAAACAACTATCAGAAAATTTTTATTTCCCTAGAATATTAAGTGTGAGCTTTCAAAGAGTACGGACGTGTTTAATGCGCTCCGTGAAAACTTTCATAATAAATTAATAATAAAAGCAAAACAAAAAAATAAACAACCAATAACTTGTGTATTCGAAATTTGAAATCGAAACACAAAACATAAACAAAACAAATTAGTTTAAAATAACAATAAATAACAAACAACATATAAAAGTGAACAAAACAAACAAATAAAAAAAACAAATATGAGCGCTAGCGCTGCGCAGTCTCAACAGCAAGGTCGTAGGCATTCTCTGAACGCCTACTTCAGCTTTGTTGAGCCTGCAAAATCTGCTCTCTCAAATAAACAATCAAACGGTGAGAAAGATGAGTCATCGAAGCGCTCAGCCGAGCAGCAGAAGGGATCAGCAGAAACTGAAAAAAACAGCAAGTGCGTAACAACAAATCAGCAGGCAACATCAACCAAGCAGGTATCAGCAAACGAGCGGACAACATTGGAAAAAACAATGCAAGGTGAGCATGTACCGAAGAGAAAAGTACAATCTGTACAGACTGGCATTGACCGCTACGTCAACATAAAAAGGAAATCAAGTCCTATCAAGACAGCGGTTAATGCCAAAAAGTTTCAACCCGCCACGCTTAATACAAATAAGCCTGGAAATTTAAATGGCAACAGATTTGCCATACTAAGCAATGGTTTGGACGACGATGCGAAGGGTGCCACCACAGTCGCGAATGCTAAGCCGCCGCCAATATATTTACGTGAGCGTAGCTCAAATGCACTTGTTGATAAACTCAGTGAAATTGTAGGTACCAACAATTTTCATATCGTGCCTTTGAAAAAAGGCAAGATTGATGAAACTAAAATACAATCCTACACTGAGAAAAGTTTTATGGATATAGTGAAATTTTTGTCAAATAACAACAAGAATTATTATTCTTATCAACTAAAGAGCTCTAAAGGCCTAGTTGTTGTTGTAAAAGGCATTGAGTCTTCGGTAGAATCTAATGATATCAAAGAAGCCCTTGAAGAATGCGGCTTTGGAATTAAAAATGTGGTAAATATCTTCAATAGAAATAAAGTACCACAACCAATGTTTAAAATTGAATTGTTGCCAAACTCTAATCCAATAAAAAAGAATGAAACACACCCAATATACAATTTAAAATATTTACTCCATCGTAGAATTACCGTTGAAGAACCTCATAAAAGAAATGGTCCGGTACAATGCACTAACTGCCAAGAGTATGGGCATAACAAATCATATTGCACTCTACGCAGTGTTTGTGTGGTATGTGGTGATTTGCACCCAACATCAAAATGCACTCTTAAAAAAGAGGATACAAATAAAAAATGCAGTAACTGTGGAGGAAATCATACTGCTAACTACAGGGGCTGCCCTGTATATAAAGACTTGAAATCAAAATTGTCACTGGGAATTCAAGCTCGTCGTAACCAAATGTTGAATATCCCTCGTAACGAAAATGTAGTAATTACAGACCAGAGTTCGAAACCTGGTAATTCTAAGGATATCTTTGTCCAGGGAAGCTATGCAAATGTGGTAAAAGGCAACGCTGTGCAAATGCAACAACCGCAAAATCCACCAAGTGGAGGTATTGAAAATATAATTCTAAATCTGACTCAATGTATGACACAATTCATGTCTACGATGCAAAACATGATCCAAGATTTGATCAAATCTCAAAATCAAATGTTACAAACTTTATTATCTAAAAACTGAGTATACTAAATATTTGTATATGGAATGCCAACGGTGTAAACCAACACAAACTGGAGTTAATACGATTTCTGACTGAAAAAAACATAGATGTTATGCTGATATCAGAAACTCATTTAACAAATAAAAACAATTTCTTTATAGCGGGATATAGACTTCATGTTACAAATCATCCAGATGGAAAGGCGCACGGTGGAACAGCAGTATTGGTTAGAAATCGGCTAAACCACCATGCTTTAGAACCACATGCTACAGCGCAGCTACAAGCTACAACAATATCATTGAAAAATCGAGGCTCTGACCTCAATCTGACGGCTATATACTGTCCACCTCGTTTTAAAATTACAGACTGCGAATTTAAAGATTTTTTTGGAACGCTAGGTCCAAGATTTCTAGCTGGTGGTGATTATAATGCAAAACACATGTACTGGGGCTCACGTCTTATTAATCCGAAAGGACGACAGCTGTACTACACTATTATAAATAAGCACAATAACCTTGATATGATATCTCCTGGTAAGCCGACATACTGGCCCAGTGATAGAAACAAAATACCAGACTTAATAGATTTTGCTGTAGTCAAAAATATAGATAGATCGCTAATAACAGCAGATACATGTACAGACTTATCTTCAGATCATTCTCCTGTACTAATAAAGTTATTCGAACAGCCCATGATAGTTGAGCCAAAAGTATCTCTAACATCTTTTAAAACTAACTGGTTGAAATATAGAAAATATATCAGTAGCCACATTAATATCGATTTAAAAATAAGTACAGGAAGAGACATTGATGAAAGCGTAATGGAATTCAATGATGTAATAACAAATGCAGCTGTCTTGGCAACACCTAAAAGAAAAGTTAAGGTTTTTAGAAACATGACTAATAATGAAATAGAAAAGCTTGTAAATGAGAAAAGGCAAGCGAGACGTGAATGGCAGTTAAGTCGTTCCCCTTCAACTCTGCGTCAACTGAAATCGGCTGCACGTAAGTTAAAAAAAGCACTTAAACGCGATGAAGAATACAATACTGAAAATTATATAAAGCACCTGTGTCCAAATTCTAGCAAGAAAAACTCCCTTTGGAAAGCCCAAAAGTATTTTAAGCCTCCAGTAGATTCCAAGATGCCTATAAGACAGTCGAATGGTAATTGGGCGCGCAGTAATGAGGAAAAGGCAAATTGCTTTGCAAATCACCTTGAAAAGGTATTTCAACCCAATGTACCAAAAAACAACTTTAAGTTGCCAACTTTGCCCAATATTGCAAACGAGTCAAGCGTGTCTATTAGGACGTCTACTTATGAAATTATCAAGATCCTAAAAGAGCTAAATCCGAAAAAGTCTTCAGGACACGATAATATTACTCCAAAAATGTTAATTGAGTTGCCAAATATTGCTATATCAGTGCTCTCTTTGCTCTTTAATGCAATTCTTGGTTTCGGGTACTATCCAATTTCGTGGAAAAAGTCGCAGATCATCATGATAGATAAACCTGGAAAAGACTTAACACAACCATCTTCCTACAGACCAATAAGTCTCTTACCATGTCTTTCCAAAATATTCGAAAAAGTTTTACTATCAAAAATGTCTCCTTTCCTCCACGAAAATAATATAATACCAACCCATCAATTCGGGTTTCGTGCTAAACATGGCACAGTAGAGCAAGTGAATAGAATTACAAACGAAATCAGGAAAGCATTCGAGCACAGAGAGTACTGTTCAGCTATTTTTCTCGATGTAGCTCAGGCGTTCGATAAGGTCTGGCATGAAGGCCTTTTATGGAAAATCAAAAACGTTTTACCTTACGAATTGCATAAAACATTGGAGTCATATTTAAGAAATAGGAAATTTACGGTTAAAGTAGCAGATTTTATATCAGAAGAACGAGCAATAAGGGCCGGTGTACCTCAGGGCAGTGTATTAGGCCCCACTCTGTACATAATATATACAGCAGACCTTCCAATAGCTAACAACGTATTGACATCCACTTTTGCGGATGACACAGCCATAGTAAGCCGAAACAAATGCCCCATTAGAGCATCAAGAGTATTAGAGGAGCACTTAACTTGTGTCGAAGAATGGCTAGCCAACTGGCGTATAAAAATTAATGAGCAAAAATGCAAGCATGTTACATTTTCTCTAAGGCCAGAAACATGTCGGACAATTAAAATAAACAATGTATTAGTACCCCAAGCGAATGAAGTAACTTATCTTGGGATTCACCTGGATCGAAGGCTTACGTGGCGGAAACATATAGGGAGTAAAGTAACTTGCATGAAGTTAAGAGCAGCAAATTTAAATTGGCTTCTAAACAAAAATTCTAAACTTAGCCTAGACAACAAAGTCCTGTTATACAATGCAATCATAAAACCGATTTGGATGTATGGTATTCAACTGTGGGGTACGACCTGTGCAACCAACATTGATATAATCCAGAGATTCCAATCTAAAATGCTTAGAACAATAACGGGTTCACCATGGTACATGCGTAATGAAAATATCCATAAGGATCTTGATATTCCTATGGTAAAGAAGGAAATAGAGGACAGCAGAAAGAAATATATTTCTAAACTTCGTGAACATCCAAACCCATTGGCAAACGCCTTGGTACATTCCAATCAAACTCGTTTAAAAAGAAGAGATCTACCTGCCTACTAAAGAGCAACGTTCTGCCAAAAAGCTCAAACACATTCTTGAGCTTACTTAGTTGTAAATAGATTTAAGATTTTAATACTTATTGTTAGGCTTTAAACAAAGCAGATTCAATAAATAAAAAAAATTTCCCTAAAATGAAGAAAAAAATTTAAAACATAGTTAAACAATATAAAATCTGTAAAGAATCCAAATACGATAGACACCCCATTAATCCTGAGCTTAAAGAAACTCCAATTCCAGAAAACCCTGGTCAGGTACTACATACTGACATCTACTCAACCGAACGACGTCTTGTACTAACGGCAACAGATACATTTTCCAAACTAGCGCAAGCTCGAATTATTCAATCAAAAGCTACAGAAGATATTAGAAGTCCTTTGCGCTATATTATATTTTACTTCGGAGTCCCTAAGCATATTGTTATGGACAATGAAAAATCTTTCAATTCACAATCTATTAAATTCATGTTAGAACAACTAGGAATCCAATTTATACTGCTCCACCATACAAAATCACCGTTCACGGATAAATAGAGCGATTTCATTCGACATTATCAGAAATAATGAGATGTCTTAAAAAAGAATCCACTCATCGAGATTTCAAAGAACTTTTAGACAAGGCAATATACGAATACAATTATTCATTTCATTCAATTACGAAGAAACGACCATTAGAGTTATTTTACGGTAGGAAAGTAACAACAGATCCAGATCAATATGAAAAAGCTCGACAGGGTAACATCGACAGACTAAGGACAAAAAGAGACGCAGACTTATTAAACCATAACAAAAATCGAAAGAAGATAATTAATTATCAACCTGGACAGGTGGTATTTATAAAAGTAAATACCAGGCTAGGATCGAAGCTTTCCTCAAGATTTAGGAAGGAAGTAGTCAAGGAAAACAAAAACACTACTATTTTAACAGAATCAAGAAAAACAGTCCATAAAAGCCTTATTAAAATTTAACATTTACAGACTATTACTATGAAATATGACTGGCACTACAGGTAAATTGTTAATATTAATTACGCATATCAATGGGCACGGTTATATTAAATGAAGACGAATTAATTTAAATATAGAACATTTAAAAAAAAGAGAGGCTTTCCAAGTTTTCGATAGAAGAAATCATGGAGTTTTCTGATGTTTCAATTCTATACAATAAAACTACAGTGGCTCACAGCTTATTTCGTGTAAGCAACAATTTTGGTAATCTATATATATAAAAAGAAGTTACATTTCCTTGGTAATCTTATAACTCAAGAACCGCCGAATCGATTGACACAAAAATTTTAGAGTTCGTTCCTACCTATAAGGAGGTGGTTTGTGTGAAGTTTGTTTGGAATCGGTGCAGCCGTTCCTGAGTTTGACATTTTTTTTGAGTAAATACACTGTACCAAAATCAAATATTTTCAATACGATTTATCAATTTTACATCGTGCTCTCATTGCGAGCAGAATATTAATTTGCTGTCATTGGAATTCAGTTGACAGTTTTCTTATGTGCTTTGAGTTCTTTTATATCTTGCTCTCATTTTGAACAATCATACTTTTGGTGAGTGTTAACCATGTGTTTCTTTTTTAATTGTATTTTAATTGCTTCATTTTTTTATATATAGTTCAATTGCCAAGCGTTACTTAATTTTCACAATTTTAATTTGATCTCATTTTCCGGTGAGTGTTTTCTTTATTTGCACAATTGAGGTTATGTCCAGTGTGAGTGTATGTGAATTCATATTTCCACGCACACACATTGAAGGTTGAATTAAATGTATAATTTTTTCTAGAAATAATTTTCAATGTATTGCTTTAACATTCAATTAGTCATACACTGTACTGAAAGAATGCCACGTTCAAGACGACCAAACATTGGCAGACGTTCACGTCAATCAAATGCTACAGCGTTAAATCGAAGATCACAAAGTGAAGAAGATCGTGTACGACGAAATGAAATGGAAACACAACGACACAGACGGAGAACTCACTTGGATAATAGTGAAGCACCAAGAAACCGTCGTGGGCGTACGTCCGTTTATGATATACGTCAAATGGAACACGCGGCTTTCAATTACGATGCCACCATTGATTACAGCATGTATGCCTACATTGGCCAGATGAATGTAGAATGTATACATTGCAAAGCATTTAAATTCATAAACGAAACGCCTGGCATGTGTTGTGCTGGTGGGAAAGTCAAATTACCGGTGCTAAAACTTCCGCCAGGAACCTTTGCATTCATTGGTTTTTTGTAATTCGCCAACGTCAAAGCATTTCCTCTTAAATATTCAAAAATACAATTCATGCTTTCAAATGACATCTTTTGGAGCTACAAATATTATAAAAGATGGATTTATGCCGACGTTTAAGGTGATTTCTTCACGACTTTACCAACACTAAAAATGTGCAGTGATAAGAAGTGAACCATTTTTGACGGTAGAAAAGCCCTATTCAAATAGCGCGGAAATTCCCGCAATTGTTTTATTGAAGGAAACATGAATGACGGGAATTCCCGCAATTTACGCGAATGTGCTAAATATGATTTATAAATCATTTTCATTCGCTAATTAATTTTTGCAATACAGGTCAAGAATCAACAAAAAAAGTCAGTGCGATGAATTTTTATTCGTACCGATTGATGATTCGCCCTCAAGAAACAAATTTTATTTTGCGATGCAATCAACTTTCGCATCAATATATCGTCGATATGTACGCCAAAATTGAAAGTGAGCGATTAAATTTCATCCGTTACAATCAAGCCCGATTAAGATCAGAGGAATACATACATTTGCGTGACGCAATAGTCAATGATGTAAATGTGAATGATATCGGCCGTTTAACAATTTTACCATCATCATATGTTGGTAGCCCACGTCATATGCAAGAATATACGCAAGATGCGATGACATATGTACGAAATTATGGACGACCGGATCTATTCATAACATTTACGTGCAACCCGAAGTGGGTCGATGTGTCTGATTGTTTACTTGATGGTCAGGTGCCAAAAGATCGGCATGACATAACTGCCCGTGTATTTCAACAAAAATTGAAAAAATTAATGGATCTGATTGTCAAACTCCGTGTATTTGGAGAAGTGCGGTGCTTTATGTATACCATAGAGTGGCAAAAAAGAGGCTTACCTCACGCACATATTTTGATTTGGTGCGTAAACAAAATAACCCCTGATATGATTGATACCGTCATATCGGCCGAAATTCCAGATCAAACCATCGATCCAGGATTATTCGAAGTTGTCACGAAAAATATGATTCACGGTCCCTGTGGTGATATTAATCGAAATTCACTTTGTATGATTGATGGTAAAGGTTCGAAACGTTTTCCAAAGCAATTGATTGCTGAAACAATTACAGGAGATGATGGATATCCACAGTATCGTTGACGATCAACTGAAGACAACGGTAAATCAACTGTAATTAAAATTACAAATCAAGATGTTGAAATCGATAACCGGTGGATAGTTCCGTGCTCACCTATGCTGTCAAAAATGTTCAACGCTCACATCAATGTAGAATATTGCAATTCTGTAAAATCAATCAAATATATTTGCAAGTACTTGAATAAGGGCAGCGATATGGTTGTTTTTGGAGTGGCTCCTGAGAATAATCATGACGAAATTTTGCAGTACCAAATGGGGCGCTATATTAGTACGAATGAAGCTGTATGGCGTATTTTATCGTTTCCAATTCATGACAGACATCCGGTTGTTGTACATTTGGCAGTTCATCTTGAAAACGGCCAACGTGTTTACTACACTGCTGCAAATGCCGAACAAAGAGTAGTAGAGCCACCAGTAACTACACTGACAGCTTATTTCCAGTTATGTGAAACTGATGAATTTTCCAGGACTTTGCTATATTCGGAAGTGCCTCACTATTTCACATGGAATGCATCAACAAAAAAATTTCAACGTCGCAAACAAGGCACACCTGTTGATGGTTATCCAGGTATTTTTCGAACAGATGCTTTGGGACGCATTTATACAGTTAGTCCAGCTAATGTTGAATGATTTTACTTGCGACTTTTGTTGGTGAACGTACATGGACCTCAATCATTCCAACATTTACGAACTGTTAATGGTCAATTGTGCGCAACATACCGTGAAGCATGTCAACACTTGCATTTGCTGGAAGATGATACGCATTGGGATGCTACGCATCGTGATGCATCAATTGTTTCTCCACCAATTCAAATTCCTATATTATTTGAGATCATAATATCAACATGTTTTCCATCAAATCCACTGGAATTGTGGAATAAATACAAAGATTTCATGGCTGAAGACATTTTGATTCGACTTCGACATCGTTCCAATGATCCTGCATTGCTGCTGACATTGGAAATGTATAATGAAGTCTTGATAATGATCGAAGATTTGTGCCTTACGATTGCAAATAAGGCATTAGGGCAATTAGGATTGACTCCACCAAATCGTCCAATGCATGATTTATTTGAACGAGAATTGCAACGCGAACTGCAATTCGATCGTAATGAATTGCGTGCGTTCGTACAAACGTATACTCCACAATTAAATGATCATCAAAAATATGTATATGACACAGTGATGCACGCTGTCAATGACAACACTGGTGGATTGTATTTTTTGGATGCACCTGGCGGCACTGAAAAAACATTTTTGATTTCATTAATACTGGCAACGATTCGGTCGGAACAAAAAATCGCATTGGCACTTGCTTCTTTCGGAATTGCAGCTACATTACTTGATGGCGGCCGCACAGCACATTCCGCCTTGAAATTGCCATTGAACATGCAAGCAATTGAAACACCAACATGCAATATTTCTGGGAGTTCTGGAATGGCTAAAGTCTTGCAACAAACATCCATTATTTTATGGGACGAATGTCCAATGGCACATAAAAAATCTTTGGAAGCCTTAAATCGAACATTACAAGATTTCAGACGGAGTTTACAGCTGTTTGGCGGTGCATTAATATTGTTATCTGGTGATTTTCGTCAAACGTTGCCTGTTATTCCGAGATCAACACCAGCTGATGGAATTAATGCATGTTTGAAAAGTTCATTTTTGTGGGCACACGTACAAATGCTTTCGTTGACGACCAATTCTTCAGCACGTGAGTTTTCAAAGCAATTGCTGAAGATTGGCGATGGAAAAATGGCAAGTGATCAAAATGGGTTTATCACGTTACCGAATAATTTTTCAATAATTGTATCATCAAAAGAAGAACTCATTGATCGCGTTTTTCCAAATATTGCTCAAAATTATAATAACCATGATTGGTTACGAGAACGTGCAATTTTAGCACCAAAAAATGTCAATGTCAATGAAATCAATTTCCACATCCAGGTAATTCGGAAACGTATAAATCCATTGATACTGCTATGAATGATGAAGACGCAGTCAATTATCCGGTTGAATTTTTAAATTCTTTGGAACCACCAGGCATGCCACCGCATAATTTGAATTTGAAAGTTGGTTCATCGATTATACTTCTTCGAAATCTTAATGCACCGAAACTTTGTAATGGGACGAGACTTTCAGTGAAGAAATTGATGCCAAATTTAATTCAAGCAACAATTCTCACTGGCAAAGCAAAAGGTGAAATTGTACTAATACCGCGCATCCCATTAATACCAACGGACATGCCATTCGAATTTAAACGTCTTCAATTTCCTGTTCGGCTATCTTTTGCTATGACCGTCAACAAAGCCCAAGGGCAAACGCTCCAGGTGTGTGGAGTTAATTTAGAGGAAGCTTGCTTTTCTCACGGTCAACTGTACGTTGCATGTTCGAGAGTTGGAGCCACGGAAAATTTGTTTATTTATGCACCACAAAATAAAATAAAAAATGTTGTGTTTACAATTGTATTAAATTGAACATTGCTTTTCTTTTTCATTATTGTGTTAAGAAATCAAATCTTTTAAGCAATCAATTTTTTGCGTAGAGAAGCGCGCCGGGTAACGCTAGTACTGATATGAAATTAATATTTTTTGCTCTGAACTAAATGAACGAATGATGCAATTATATTGATAACTTAGTTTTTACAAAAGTATTCAAATTCAATATTTTATTAAACAAAAACCAAAAACACTCATAATTCATGGGTCACAGCTTATTTCGTGTGTTGATTTTCGTTCATGTGATACATGGAAATAACGGATGCAGAAAACTAACGGTAAATCAAAGTGTGAACTATGAATACTTAAGAAGCAGTTTATGTTCTAAAAACAATGCAGATCAGTTGCAATTACGCGGTATATCAACAAGGGTCCACGCACTTCAATTGAAAAACGCGAATTAGTTATTAAACATTTTCAAAGTGGAAAAACGCAAAAACAAATTGCTGAAATGGTTGATTTAAGTTCATCTACAGTTCAATATATGTATAATTCAGCGCTTTGTACGTGAAAATCGCGTGCATAACAAGGGTCGAAAGGCTCCTAATAAAATTTTTAATGAAACGGATGAGAGGTGGATTTCAAAAAAGATTAAAAAAGAACCAATGTTAAGTGCTCCAGCGGTGACCAAAGATGTTTAAATGTTTCTCGGCAAAAAATGTCATCCAGAAACTGTGCGCAGAATATTAAGGGATTCCAATTTTCATGGGCGAACAGCACGGAATAAGCCTTTTATAGATAAGAAAAATAAAAAAGCCCGTTTACAGTTCGCAAATGACCATTTAATTAAACAAGAACAATGCTTTTTGGAATACGGTTATTTTCGCCGATGAGAGCAAGTTTAATCTTTTTGCGCCAGATGGTAAAGCATACGTATGGCGGAAAACCCAATACTGAGCTCCAAACAAAAAATTTACGCGCAACAGTAAAACATGGTGGCGGTCATGTAATGGTTTGGGGGTGTATGTCATCTGCAGGCGTTGGTCGATTGGAGTTTATAGACTCCACTATGAATAAAGAAGTGTACCTAGACTTACTGAAGCAAAATTTGCTTCAAAGTGCAGAAGACCTGGGTATACGTGACACTTTTCGCTTCTACCAGGACAACGACCCTAAACATAAATCTGGTCTTGTACAAACTTGGCTCATTTGGAATTGTCCACACCTCGTCCAAACACCTGCACAGTCACCAGATTTGAACGTTATTGAAAATGTATGGCACATTCTGGAAATTAATATTAGAAAACACCACATTTCTAGCGTCCAAACTCTAAAAGCGGCTTTGAAGGAAGAGTGGGGTAAAATATCGCCAGATTATACAAAAAAATTTGTGGAATCAATGCAAAACCGCATGAAAGCTGTAATCGAGCAAAAAGGCTTTTCCACAAAATATTGAAATTTTATTTTGGTTTACTTTTTATAACTTTTTAGTAAGAATTTTTATACCACACGAAATAAGCTGTGACCCATGAATTATGAGTGTTTTTTTTAATTAAACATTGAATTTGAATACTTTTGTAAATTTTTTTACATGTTTTGTATTTAAAACTAAATTATCAATATAATTGCATCATTCGTTCATATAGTTCAGAGCAAAAAATATTAATTTCATATCAGTATTATCAAAAATGTTGCTTCACGAAATAAGCTGTGAGCCACTGTATGTTTTTATTCATTGTCAAAATATCAAATATAGAAACAGTAGCAAATATAAATATGTTTGATAAAAACAATATTGTTAATATAAGTAATTCAAATTGTAAGTTAGTTAGTTAAAGAAGAAAAAGCGATGTGTAGATTTAGTAATGCTGACCACATAGGAGATGTGGAAGAAAACGTCGACGGTACCATTATATTAATCAACTACAATGGCAACATAGCTTGAAATGGCACAGATTTGCATTTAAAGGGCACCTATCTAATACAAATATCAGATGATTCAGTGCTAATCAACTACAAACGGTTCAGTAACCACCAAACTGAAATGAATCAACATTTGAGATACAAAGTAACCTACCACAATTCAATAACATTCCATATTTCTAGAAATTGCTAGAGGACAAGCATAAATTCAAGGGGGAAGAGTTAAAGAACGAAAATATTAAATAAAGCAAGCTTTGCAATTTATTTCGTAAAAGAATGAAACAATTAACGAAATGCAAGCTCTGCAATTAATATTTCGTAATAACCTAAAATGAAAGCCCAGCCTAAAAACTAGCACGGAAATAAGCCATCGAATCAAGAAACACGCGCACCGAATTTATCAGCAGCGTCAGCTAAATCGCACATTTATATAGGGCTAGGTTTTATATAATTAAAATAGTCATAATTTAGCTTTAATTTTTTAGTAATTATTGGTCATATAAATAAATTTTGGAAAGATTAAAAGCACCCATTGCGTGTATTTATTTATTATACTCTCGCAACAAAAGTTGCTAAAGAGAGTATTATAGTTTTGTCCACATAACGGTTGTTTGTAAGTCCTAAAACTAAACGAGTTAGATATAGGGTTATATAAACCAAAGTGATCAGGGTGACGAGTAAAGTTCAAATCCGGATGTCTGTCTGTCCGTCCGTCTGTCCGTCCGTGCAAGCTCTAACTTGAGTAAAAATTGAGATATCTCAATGAAACTTGGAGCACGTGTTCCTTGACACCATAAGAAGGTTAAGTTCGAAGATAGATGGATGGATGGACGGAATCGGCCCATTGCCACGTCCACAAAATGGAGATAACCGAAAACACATAAAGAGCTATAACTAAGCCATAAATTAAGCTATGAACTTAAAATTTGGTACAAACTATTGTTCTAAGAAGGGTATATTCAATTATTTTTTTTGTAATTTTTTTGGGAAAGTGGGCGTGGCCCCGCCCACTTTGTTCATATCTCGTAAACTACTAAAGCTATATCAACGAAACTTTCAGGAGTCGGTTTTATCAGGTATTTCTTATATAGTCCAAAAACGAAATCGGATTATAATCATGCCCACCTCCCATACAAAGGTTATGTTGAAAACTATAAAAAATGCTTTAATTCAGGAAGGAAAACCAACAGAAGCCTTAAAATTAATAAAGTATCCACTTCACGTATGTATGTATATTTGCCACTGATCTTAACACTTTGTTCACATATGTATGTATTAATTACTTTTCATATCACTTTTCTTAATTTTTCTTTAGGGTATAATATAATATGGTAACATACATATATATTTTTATACTCTCGCAACAAAAGTTGCTAAAGAGAGTATTATAGTTTTGTTCACATAACGGTTGTTTATAACACCTAAAACTAAAAGAGATATAGAGTCATATATACCAAAGTGATCAGGGGACGAGTAGATGTGAAATCCATATGTCTGTCCGTCTGTCCGTCTGTGCAAGCTGTAACTTGAGTAAAAATTAAGATATCTTGACGAAACTTGGCACAAATATTCCTTGGCACCATAAGAAGATCAAGTTCGAAAATGGGCAGAAATGGCGAAAACCAAAAACACATAAAGTGTCAAAACTAAGCCATAAATGAAGATATAAAAGTAAAATTTGGAATAAAGGATCGCACTAGGAGTGGGCATATTTGGATGTAATTTTTTGGGGGAAGGGGGCGTGGTCGGTTATTTGTATTTAACGCGCAAACTAATAAAGCTATATAAACCAAACTTTCTGCAGTCGGTTCCCTTACATACCCCACCACACACCATGAAAATAATTAAAAACGGATAATAACCACGCCCACCTCCCATACAAAGGTTAGGTTGAAAATTACTAAAACTGGGTTAACTAACTAACGAAAAACGTCAGAAACACTAAATTTTGCAGAAGAAATAGCAGAAGGGAGCTGTACTTAGATTATTTTACAAAATGGAAAATGTTCGTGGATCGCCCACTTGTGGGTCAAAAACCATATTTCAGGAACTACTCGACCGATTCGAATGAAATTCGGTATATAATATTTTCTTGACACCCTGATAACACGGACAAAAAATGGGCGAAATCGGTTCACAACCACTACTACTTTCCTTATAACTCAATTTTGAAATCCATCTTATTCCTTCACTTTATAATGTAAACATAAGGAACCAATGAAGATAACGGAATAAAACTTTACACAATTAGTGCATATCATCTCTGGCTTCACTTGTGAAAAAATTGTCGAAAACAGACCATAACTTTTTAAGGCCCCAGATATCGAACATGTTGAACTCAGCGCCTAAGTATAAATTTTAACCGAAAATATGGGTAAATCTCTCAGATATCTCAATTTAATTCACAGGAAATTGTTTTCTTCTAATAGTGTGTCTCTGTTCCAAAAGTTATTAAAATCGGGTCATAACATTTCCATATACCTCATAGTAGGTTTTTCAAAAATACGGTGAGCTTTATTCCGCATATATGTATTGGTTAAATTTCTTCAATAAATTGCGAGAGTATAAAATGTTCGGTTGCACACGATCTTAGCCTTTCCTTACTTGTTTAATTATTCTTTTTCCCTTTTTTACTAATTTTGCGCTATCGACAGTTGCAATTAATATACCGATTATGTTATTATATATATACAGTATATACTTGTACTTTTTATTTTTATTTTATGCACCAGTCACCGACTGATTCTCATCGCGTACGGTTGTCGAACAGCGTATTATGGTGATAACAGCGTGATACAGTGATAGTGATTTCCTTTTTCTTCTCTTTTTTATCGTGACATAAATAAAACAGTTTCTACAGTTGAATATTTTTTCTTTTTTTTTCAAAAAATCAAAATGTCCCTTGATGGACCCACGCTTGGAGATAACAGGTTTGCCCTGTTATCCATAAGCCCATAACCCAAGAGAAAAAAATCTCTAAACATAACCAAAGATTACTTTCCGGCATTGCCAACTATCAAAAAAGGCAATCCCAAATACCTCGTGGTCAGTGCGACTAATTCAAATAAACACCTAATCCAATATTCGTGCTTTGCAGTACACAAGGCATTAAAAAATATTTCATCTGAAAAAATGGAAATTTCAAATTTAAAAGACGGCAGCCTGCTGCTTTTATTTAAAAACAATCACATCGCAAAAAAATTTTTGGCTACAACATACTTAATCGGCATGTGTGATGTAAAAATAGAGTTACACTTCAACTACATAACCTCAACTATTCAAAGGGCACTATCGCACCGTGCCTTAATGATATACCTGAGACAGAAATAATTGAAAATTTGACTGACCAGGGCGTCGTCTCTGTTTATAAATTTATCAAACACATCGACGGAAAGACTATCCCTAGTGGCGTAGTATTCCTCACATTTGATTTGTACCAATTACCCACAAAATTAGATGTATCTTGGTACACTACTAATATCAAGCCATACTATCCTAACCCCTTGAGGTGCAGAAGTTGCCAAATGCTTGGCCACACAACAAAACGCTGTAATAAACCGGCTGCATGCGACTCATGTGCACTCCCACCCCACTCTCCCACTCCGTGCTCTCGAACTCTTTATACAAATTGTTCAGGTAGCCACGCTGCTTCCAATAAGACACACCCGAAATTTGTACAAATGAAACAAATAATTGTCATTAAAACAGACAAAAAGTGTACAATGCGTGAAACATTAAGTGCCCTGAAGACGATCAAATAATTGCGTCAAACAGTGCATATGTGTTAGTGATGTTCAATCGTGTGATGCCCGAGTTAATCACAATTGAGTCACTTTTGTATCTACTTTGCACCGTCAGGGCAGGTTCCTTTATTAATACAAAACTAAGAGTACATTTTTGATAATTTAATGCTATTTATACTACTTTATGTTACTAGTTTCGGGTGGGGCCGAGCTCAGGCTACTACCCGGGTCACAGGTGGCATGTAATAGGTTAGCTGCGAATAGTAATACGCAGCCCCCGACCAAGAGCTGCAGGAGAAGAGGGCTTGGCCTAAAAAGCCTCACGCACCCAATGAATCTCCGGCGAAGAGGCGAACAGATGCCGCCTCTAACTAAGCATCCACATCCCCCACAGGGGATGCATCGAGGGAGAACCTACCCATGAGAGGGAGGCAACAGAGCAACGAGGGATCAACTCAGCGAACAGCACTTTAAAAGTGCTGGGACGCCGCTAAAAAACACTCGGCAAACGCCCATCAGAATCGAGTCCAGTAAGATTCTGATTATGGTATACTGGAACCTGGAATGGATTAGTTAGACAAAGGGCTGGTGAGAGCAGCATTCTGCCACTTCAGTAAGTGAGAGTGAAATCTCACCGAAATGGCTGGCAGGCTAATGCTGTTATCATCTCCGTCTCGTTAAAACCTTGGCAGGTCTTCAAGTACGTTCGATGCACGTCGCCTTTAATATGGCCGTTCAGGTTCAGTTGAGACGAACTCCTGATTTGTTCCTGAACCTGGCTCTGAACATAAGCTCCCATAAGGACTTATGTCAACCCTCGCGTGGCCTCCCTGCTTGCATAGATAACCACGGGGTTCATATAGGGCAACTGTTACAACGTGCGGAGATAGCGGCTTGAAGCGGAGACCCTTTAGCAAAAATGAATACACCACAACAACAACAACAACAAAAACTACAACGGAAGGAACAACACGAAACACAACAAAACAAAGACGGCCAAGAAGAGGAATACTGCGCGGTCTTCCGTAGAGCCAGCAGGATACTTAGGTCCCCTGTACTCACTGTCACACCAAAGCAATCAGACCAAGCTGGCGAAATAACAATCGAAAGGGAAACTCCGTTCACACCAGCAAGATCCGTAAATGTGGAGAGCACTCCAGCTGTTATTACGGAAGAACCCCGGGCCACTCAAAACTCGCCGAAGCAAGAGTATATAACTCAAATGAGACGGGAGGAGGAGGAATCCCTAGAAAAGTGTAAGGGTATTGTTAAAATTATGAAGATGGCAATGGCAAAACAAAAGAATGTCAGCATGGACGTCAAGAACGGAACGGCACAGTTAGACGAACTCTTCGACGTAATTAAGAGCTACCGGAGAAATTGGCTTATCAGGAAAAGGACCAGAAGGAGGACATCTAAGTAAGCGCACCACGAACGCAGAGCCAATTACTTCGAAACGACCCGCGACAAGCCCTGCGGAACCTCGGGAAATACTGCGACCACGAAACGAGCACGAAAACCAGTGGCAAACAGTTTTGCCTAAAAAGAAGAAAAAACCCCATGCGGATGGAGAAAAAGTAATGGATGCACCTAAAAGCACGGAAGAAAAAATCCAAGCGAAAACCCCAGCTGCAAAACTAAGAGCAAATAGGTATAACAAGCGTCAATCAGAGGCAGTGATTATAAAACCAGGAGAGGGAAATAGCTACGCCGAGGTCCTCAAAAACATCCGAAGCAAGGTGAACCTAAAAGAAGCAGAGGTAAAGATTAAAGGCATCCGCAAAACAAGAACCGGGGCGCTACTATTAGAGTTGGAAAAGGGGCAGAGAGCAAAAGCTAGCTTCTGTGAGGCACTGAAGGCCACTCTACAAGAATCGGCAACAGTGGCCGATCTTAAACCGAAGGCTACTATAGAGATTAGAGACCTCGACTCCCTAACAACGAAAGACGAAATCGCAGAAGCTGTTGAAGAAGCGCTACAGTGCCAAAATGAAGACTACAAAATAAACATAACGGCACCTAACACGAGAGAGCAAGTAAGGGCATATATAACTCTACAAACCGATAAAGCTGACACACTGATGCGACAGGCACGCATTAAAATTGGATGGGTAAACTGCAGGTTGCGGCTCAAAGAAAACATCAAAAGGTGCTTCCGCTGCTTCGGACCAGGACACTTAACTTGGGACTGCAAAGGACCTGACAGGAGAGGGCAAGGCATCTGCATTAAATGTGGCCAACCAGGTCACAAACTAAAAGAGTGCACAAAACCTCCCTTATGCTGCCTTTGTGCAGAGGCGAAATATGAAGAAGTCGATCATATCCCAGGCTCCGCAAGATCCGGCGTTTACAGAAACTGTCCTAAAAAATGAATATTCTACAGGCCAATATGCATAGATGCAAGACTGCTGACGCACTACTGTCCCATATGGTTATAGAGAACGGATACGACTTAATAATCATAAGCGAACAGTACAAAAAGAAAGAAGACGGAACCTGGTTAGAAGATAGCAGTGCAACCGCCGCTATATGGCTACCACCAGCAAGCAGAGTGAACATTATAGAAAAAGGGAACGGCAACGGCTTTGTCTGGGCCAGATGCGACCTTTTCACAATAATTAGCTGCTACCTGACGCCGAGCGATAGCATACAAGAATTCCAGGACAAGCTCAATAATATTGAAGACATGGCTAGATCTATAGAAGGTCATCTAATCATTGCCGGAGACCTAAACTCTAAAGCTATAGAGTGGGGCATGCCAACCACGGATTCAAGAGGCAAGCGCATTCTAGAAACGGCCGCGATACTTGGCCAGATAGTACTAAACACAGGCGATGCAAAAACATTTAGAAGACCGGGATGTGAAGAAACCACACCAGACATCACCTTATCATCCGAACGCATGGCAGCCTCAATAAAGAAATGGAAAGTCCTGGAAGATTACACAGGCAGTGACCACCAGTACATCTCCTTTACGATTGATACCGGAACTTACTCTAACCAGAATAGAAAAAACAAGGGCACTAGGAAATGGAATGTTTCGAAATTAAACCCTTCGAAACTCATTTCAGAATTGGACGAACAGAACTTACCCAGTAGCTCTCCCAAAAATTCCATGGAAATTGTCGAGCAAACAATGGAAAATATCACACGTGCTTGTCGCAAATCATTGCCCAAAGCTGCACACAGGAAACATAAACAAGCAGTTTACTGGTGGAGAGAAAATATCGCCATGCTTAGACGCACATGTCTGCGCTTTCGTAGAACGTATACGAGATCCAGACGCAGAGGAGCCGCACCCACAGAAGCCGAGCAATATCATGTAGCGAAAAAGGAGCTTAAATATGCCATCGAAGCAAGCAAAAAGAAAAAATGGGAGGAATTACGGGAGGACATTAACCAAAACCCATGGGGACTTGGATATAAAATAGCAATGAAAAAACTCGGAGCTCGAGCAAAGCCGCCTGACTTAAACGCTGCGAAAATGGATCATATTGTAAATGTACTATTTCCTTCACACGAGAAAAGAGCCAATGAAGTAGAGCAGGCCATTAGTCTTACGGAAATTCCCAAATTTACCCTTGAAGAGCTGCAACTAGCCGCCGGCAAGCTCAAAACTAACAAATCACCCGGCCCGGATGGAATCCCAGCGGAAATACTTAAAATAATCGCCACAGAACGACCGAAAGTACTCTTGAATATGTACAACGCTTGCCTCGAAGCTGGAAAATTCCCTGAAGTCTGGAAGAAACAACGGCTTGTCCTAATTAGTAAGGGAAAAGGAGATCCCAGCCAGCCCTCAGCATACCGCCCACTATGCATGCTCGACACAGCGGGAAAACTCTATGAAAGGTATCAGGTATTCTAAATATAAAAGAATAGTCTTGCTGGCGACCTTAGACGTCCGAAACGCCTTCAACAGCGCGAGATGGGTAGATATGACCGACGCCCTAGAAAAGAGTTTTAGAATACCTGACTACCTCGACGCGGTGGTGCGGAGCTATCTTAGTAATAGAAAACTGATATACCAGACAAAAGAAGGATCAAGACAAATAGAGATTACGTCAGGAGCTGCTCAGGGGTCCATCCTAGGCCCGGACCTGTGGAATATTAGTTATGACGATATATTAAAACTCGAAATGCCAGATGAGTCGTATTTAATTGGCTACGCAGACGATATCGAAGCAGTAATTACAGCCCGAGACATAGTAGAAGCCCGAAGAAAGCTGAATCAGGTCATGATACGGACGCAAGCATGGCTTGACTCACATAATCTCCAACTTGCAACGGAAAAAACAGAGCTACTGCTGCTAACAAATAAGCACATCCCACTAGAGGTTAGCATGCAAACGACAACGGTCACTCTAAGGACACAAAAAATCTGTGAATTACCTAGGCGTAAGACTGGATCCCAGACTAAGCTTCTGGGCACAAATCCAGCACGCCGCAGGGAAGGCAGCAAAAATAACATCCCAACTTAGCAGACTAATTGCCAACATAGGAGGGCCCACACAAGAAAAGCGAAAGCTCCTAATGTCCACCACTATCAGTGTCTTATTATATGGAGCAGAGGTTTGGGCAGATGTGTTAAAACGGGAGAATCGGCGCAAAGTACTGGCCAGAGTGCATCGTACCGCAGCCCTCAGAGTTGCATCAGCTTACCGGACAGTCCCAGGCGATGCAACAATTGACCTCCTAGCATACGAAAAGAAAAAATTGTGGGAACTAAAAGCAGCATGTCAAAACAACAAGAGCGCGATCGAACAAATAAAGAAAGATACGGTATCAGCATGGCAACGAAGGTGGGAAAGTGATAGCCGCGGCAAATAGACGGCCAGACTTATAAGTGATCTTAACTTATGGACAAGCCGTAAATTTGGAGAAGTTGATTACTATACAACCCAGCTACTATCCGGTCACGGATATTTCAAAAAGTACCTCCACAGAATGGGAAAAGTCGAAGAGCCGTCCTGCCCATATAACGACGCGACAGAAGACGATGCCGAACACACATTTTTTAAATGCGTGCATTGGCAACGGGAACGCACCGCCATAGAAGACCTGGTTGGACCAATAAACGCGGATAATATAATCAGCGCCATGTTGGAGAGCAAAGAGAACTGGAATGTTATCCAGAAATACGTTGCTAATTTGCTACGTAACAAAAAGCGGGACCTGGACGCAGGTGTGTAGATGTAAATCTCTCTATGAGAAAAATGGAACGCCAACCTGAAGTAATGCGAAAGCGGTTCCAGGGTGGGCGACGGTTCCCTAGAGGGGGGGTTTTTAGTGGCCTGCAAGTGGCACATACCATCGCTGCGACGACAGCGTTGATGATGCGGTAGGTATTTTCCACCCCCTCTCCCGCGAAAAAAAAAAAATGTTACTAGTTTCTATTTGCTGTCTGCTATGTTTTGTGAAGATAGGCACACTATCTACAGTCGATTGTTTGTCGTTACAAACAGTCCCGAGAGAATAGCGTGTAGGAGATAACACTTGTTATGTGTGATACCAGAGACCTGCAGAAGTGCACCGCCACTCAAAATACACCGCGTGCTTACTCGCATATTTCTCATACTTGTGTATCAAAAACACTTAGCCAATTATGTCGCGGTGGTTTTAACACTCACAGAATTTTTCCACTTAGCTCAAAGCGGTTAAAAAACACTTAACTCTCTTCTGCTTATTCATGTTATTACTTAAGCTGAGCGACAACACAAAAAAAGCGGTTTGAGTAAATGACATTCTCAAATTTTAGCAACTCTCTGAGTATTGAGTTTATTTAATACTTTGCTGTTGTTTGCACGCTCGTTTTGTGTGTTTTGTATGTGATTTACACGAGTGGCAGATCGAGCAGCCGAAGACGCTGTCATCAATGTGCTAAACCCCTGTAAGAAACAGCTGAAGGTCAAATGATCAACAAAACAATAATTAGTGTGTATGTGCATGGACAAGAAATAATAATCGCTTTTTTCCAAAAGCAAACTTTGACTATATTAAAAAGGGATATAAATATTTCAATTTTACATGCTAAAAAATTTTTTAATTCTAATTATCGTACGAACAGTCAAAAGGTTGACATTGTTCTTGCATGGAATGTCCCACAATGAATGACACACTTGCGTCAGCATACATAAAACAACAAAAAAGTTTGCATTTCTTAATAAGTAACGCACAAAAAACTGACGCACGACAAAAAAGAATACACGAACATCAATACAATAGTAAACACTCAAGTACACGCGCTACTGGTGATGAGTGTGTCTTGCTTTTTCCTTTGCTGGTCTTGAGTATGATCACCACTGTATGTATGTATGTGATTGGCGTTGCAACCGTTTAGCCGGTTATAGCCGAATCGACGATAGTGCGCCACCTCTCTCTCTCCTTCGCAGTTCGGCGCCAGTTGGAGATCCCAAGTGTAACCAGGTCGCTCTCCACCTGGTATGATCACCACTTGTCAGTGAAAATCAAAAAGAAGAATGGGTAAAACAAATACAATTAATATGAAATAGCAAGTATACGACTGGCTCGGTAGCTTCTCCACTGATAGTTCTTTGAGTAGATGTTAGCTCACAATGCATGTCTATGAGTGTGAGTGGACACCGCCATCGCTTTTGAAGCAAGTTTACTCTAAGTACGGAAATTAGGCACTCATGCAGTTCTCTGTGTGATACCATTTCTATTTCACACCATATATTGGAATTGCTTATCACTATTTGCTTATGCGTGGTTCGACATAAACAAGAGATGTTTTGGTTTTATTTGAGAAATGAAATGTTCCCTAACTCCCGCAAACGTTCAAATTAAAGTGCTGAACACAAAGACGACGACACGACACGACGTAGCGACGGCTAATCACAAATGTCGCTTTGAAGTCAGCGTCTTGTACATTTTGAAGACGGCAGCGACATATCAAACAGCAATTTCATTGTTGCCGTACTAACATCTTTCACTTCAATACAATTTACATATTTAGTTTAAAGTGAAATTATTTACGCAAAAAATGTCAAAATGGTCGATTTATTTATTTTAAATAATCGATTCTTATTATAAATGATATATCAAAGCTATTTTACGTTTCTGCTGGCAAAATAACGTCATACTTGTGAGAACTTTGAATAATTTTACATTTCACATGTTAGTGGCAGCTCTACAGCGGCCATTGTCGTCGGCAAAATTAGAAACATTTCTAATTTGGCGACAACGACAACTACAAGCCTGTTGTCGCGTAGTCGTGCCTTTGTCAAAAAATCTGTGCCCATAAGAACGCGTGTATTTTAATATTTGACAGATGTCGCTCGTCGCTTGTCGTCTTCTATGTGTTCAGCACATAACACGTCAAACATCAGTTTAGTTTTGAGCTCGTAACGAACGGTCATCATGTCATCGTCGGATGATGATTATCTATTATTGGCATGTGCTGCAATTCTTATGAAAAACAAGTAAGGAATTAAGAATTTATTTATTTAACTTTATTTATATTATGAGTATATATTTAATATTCGTCATATATATTGTATAAAGTCCATTGAAAGTTGGAAACCATAATATTAGGTTAGAAGCACCGAGGTCCTCGTGTTCGATATATGGGCCTTAAAAGCCTATGGTCCGATTTCGGCGATTTTTAAAATGGGGCTGCCATACTATAAACATAGTATTTGTGCAAAGTTCTGCACTGATATCTTCACTAGTGCTTACTTTATATATTGTAAAGTAACCGATTCAGATCGTCTTCAAAGTTCTGGTATATGGGAAGTAGGCGTGGTTGTGAAGCGATTTGGCCTATTTTCACAACATATCATTGGGATGTAAGGAAACTATTACAAACCAAGTTTCATTGAAATCGGTCGAGTAGTTCCTGAGATACTTTCTGTAGTCGTTTTTACTTCCTAATACAGTCCAAAAATTAAAGAAATCAGATAATAACCACGCCCACCTTCCATACAAAGGTTCGGTTGAAAAGTACTAAAAGTGGGTTAACTCAACAACGAATAACGTCAGAAACACTAAATTTCAAATAAGAATTGGCAGGTGGAAGCTGCACTCAGATTTTTTTACAATATGGAAAATGGGCGTGGCATCGCCCACTTATGGGTCAAAAACCATATCTCAGGAACTACTCGACCGATTTCAATGAAACTTGATTTGTAATAGGGAAACTAAGGAAATTACATCCCAATGATATGTTGTGAAAATTGGCCAAACGCTTCACAACCACGCCTACTTCCTATATACCAGAACTTTGAAGACAATCTGAATCGCTTACTTTACAATATATGAAGTAAGCACTAGTGAAGATATCGGTGCAGAACTTTGCACAAAAACTATGTTAATAGAGTGGCAGCCCCACTCTAAAAATCACCGAAATCGGACAATAGGTTTTTAAGGCCCCATATATCGAACACGAGGACCTCGGTGCTTTTAACCTAATATTATGGTTTCCAACTTTCAATGGACTTTATACAATATATATGACGAATATGTGGGTCAAATTGTGTATTATATAATATAAATAAAGTTAAATAAATAAATTGCGATAGTATAAAATGTTCGGTTACACCCGAACATAGCCCTTCCTTACTTGTTTTATTTTATTTTAGTTTAGTTTAGTTTAGTTTAGTTTATTTTTCAATCCGGTTTAGTGTACGTGTAGCCGACGAGAGCCGACGACACCAACACACTTAAAGTGTTTGACGCAATTATTTGATCGTCTCCAGGCTAAGTTCGGGTGCAACCGAACATTTTATACTTTCGCAATTTATTGAGGAAATTTACAAACATACTAAATTTACCCATAAATTCGGCATAAAGTTTAATAGAATAACGAAAATCGTAATATATACTATATGAGGGCTGAGGTAATTCTAATATTAACCAATACATATATGCGGAATAAAGCCCACCGTATTTTTGAAAAACCAATAATTAGGTATATGAATTACATTAAATTATCTGATAGATTTACCCAAATTTCCGGTTAATTTTCTTGAAAAATTATAGTCCGTTTTCGACAATTTTTTCACAAGTGAAGCCATAGATGATATGCACTATTTCTGTAAAGTTTTATTCCGCTATCTTCATTGGTTCCTTATGTTTACATTATAAAGTGAGGGAATAAGATGGAATTCAAAATTGAGTTATAAGGAATGTAGTCGTGGTTGGGAACCGATTTCGCCCATTTTTTGTCCGTGTTATCAGGGTGTCAAGAAAATATTATATACCGAATTTCATTCGAATCGGTCGAGTAGTTTGAGATATGATTTTTGACCCATAAGTGGGCGATGCCACGCCCATTTTCCATTTTGTAAAAAAAATCTGAGTACAGCTCCCTTCTGCTATTTCTTCTGCAAACTTTAGTGTTTCTTACGTATTTCGTTAGTGAGTTAACCCACTTTTAGTAATTTTAAACCTAACCTTTGTATGGGAGGTGGGCGTGGTTATTATCCGATTTCAACTATTTTCATGGTGTGTGGTGGGGTACGTAAGAGAACCAACTGCAGAAAGTTTGGTTTATATAGCTTTATTGGTTTGCGAGTTAAATACAAATAACCGACCACGCCCACTTCCCCAAAAAAATTACATCCAAATATGCCCGCTCTTAGTGCGATCCTTTATCCCAAATTTTACTTTTATAACTTCATTTATGGCTTTGTTATGACACTTTATGTGTTTTTGGTTTTCACCATTTTGTGGGCGTGGCAATGGTCTGATTCCGCGCATTTTCGAACTTAACCTTCTTATGGTGCCAAGTTTCGTCAAGATATCTTAATTTTTACTCAAGTTACAGCTTGCACAGACGGACAGACGGACGGACAGACATCCGGATTTCAAATCTACTCGTCACCCTGATCACTTTGGTATATATGACTATATCTAACTCTTTTAGTTTTAGGTGTTACAAACAACCGTTATGTGAACAAAACTATACTACTCTCGTACCAACTTTTGTTGCGAGAGTATAAAAAGTAGACCCAATTCACAACGTAACAATATCAACACAAACGCAAATAATTCACAAATAAACCAAGCATTAATTAACAACAACAACACAGATATCCAAGTGACAAACTACGCACTAAACAAAATACAACAAATACAATATAAACCCTACCAGCTCCTACTCCAACAACAGACATTAATAACTCTTTTGACAACAACAACGCAAGCAACAATAACAATAACATACACGAAAATAATTATAACACCGAAAACTTTATTGACTCACAAAACACAAACACCTTAATTTCTTTCTAATTTCTCACCTTTCCACTGACATCCATCTTTCTTCCATACCACCTTACCCCTCTGATATAACCCCATAATGATACAAATACTACAATCGAATATAAACGGACTTTTGAACAATTACGTAGATTTGAATATTCTAATAAATGAATTTAACCCAGAAATTATTGCGTTTCAAGAAACGCATATTCCATTCAACAAAACAGCATATTCACCCAATAAATATCATAGTTTTTTTTGGCTCCTTCAAACAGGGAATCGCTTTCTTTATAAAAAAATCCACAAATCATAAACTAGTCCCTGTTACGTCAAATATTTCCTGTTTAGCAATTGAAATCGATGTTGGGCAAAAAATCACATTAACAATCCACAATAGTGATTATTTCCCACTCCTAACAACCATGTCACTTCCGAATTGGTATCAAGTCAAACCTTAACAAATAACAAACCGGTTTCAATAAATATCAACGCCGAAGCCTCTAAAATTAAACAAATAATTCGCCCATCAGCATATGCGACAATACCGCAAACAAACTCAAAAAATTTTACTGCCAAATTGCCTTACTGGTCTTACTTACTTACCACCCTACGAAAAAATAAACAAGCATAAATACAAACAACACATAAGTGATACTAATCTTATTAACAATAAAAAAGCAAATGCTACATTCAGAAAGAACTAAAATCAGCCAAAAGACAATCCCTTGAAAAACTCACCTCTAATATAAATCCCTCCTCCAATCCAAAACAAATATGGTCAGATATAAGAATGCTCACAGGTTCCACTTCCCGCACTCGTATCTTATTTATATATAGCGATCAAGGACCACTCCATAAACCACATGATATTTCTGAACAATTCGGCAAAACATGGTCCTCCTACTCCCATGACTCCAACTTCCCTCCCGCCTACAATGTCCTAAAAAATCAAATCATTCAAGAAAATTATTCCAATCCATCCCCTTCATCCTCAGCATTCCTTATAGAAGTCCCGATAATTTTATCTGAATTTGTATCCACAATTTCAAGAATGACAGGAAAAACACTTGGGGTGGACAAAAATTCCTATCCCATCCTAAAAAATTTACCCTCTACTCTCAAAATCAGACTCATTAACCTTAACAATAATATCCTCGACTCCGGAATCTATCCCTAAGAAAGGAAAACCGCTTTAACCATCCCTATTCCAAAACACAATAAATCCTCCACGCTCATATCAAGTTTTAGACCAATATCCCTTCTGCCATGCATGTCTAAAGTTCTGGAAAAAATTCTCGCAGCGAGAATACTGTGGTACGCCAACACGAACAATCTCCGTAGTCTCCATCACTTTGGTTTCCAAAAAAGTATCGGTGTCACTGAACCACTCTTATATTTCGAGCATTTTGCTTCCACAGCATTAGCCAACAGTAACCATGTGTCAGTTCTCAATTAAGACTTCGAGAAGGCGTTCGATAGAATCGGAGCGCATATCGTACTACGACAATTAAAGCGATGGAAAATTGGAAACAAAATTTACAAATTTCTAAAATTCTTTTTAACAAATCGGAAATTGGCAGCCTGTATTAATAATTATAAGTCCCAAATATACAATCTTCATAATGGCATTCCGCAAGGATCGCCACTTCCAGTAACATTGTTCGTAATTGCGTTCAATGAAATCAACTCAATCATTTCCTCCAACTCGAAAGTAAAACATTTCACTTATGCCGATGACGTTTTAATTTTTACTAATTTAAATGGTCTCAATGACGTTAATTACACATTCTTAAACATCCTACAAAATATAAATAAATGGGAAGAAACATCAGGTGCCAATATATCAGCAAGTAAATGTTCTACTTTCCACATCTGCAGGATATGGATCCCGCACACTAATGTACTAAAAATTTTAGGCTTAACTTTTGATCATAAGCTAACGTATAAAGAACGTTGTAAAACTATTAGAGCAAGTTTATTACTAAGACATAACAAAATTAAATTTCTCCCCACAAAAAACAGCAACCATAAAAATGCAAGTATTAGGCGGCAATAGGATTGTTTTGGATTGTTGGCGATTCGGCATATCCGTAGAGCCAGCCTTTACAGCCTTTCGAAAACAGTACTGATCTGTCAAAAGAAATAAGTGATATACTAAAATATACACTCAAAATAAAGAGTACGTATTGAAAATTGTTTGGGAAAACTAAAATAAACAAGTAAGGAAAGGCTAAGTTCGGGTGCAACCGAACATTTTATACTCTCGCAATTTATTTAGAGATTTACCTATATTTTCGGTGCAAAATTAACCTTAGGCACTGAGTTCTTCATGTTTGATATCAGGGGCCTTGAAAAGTCATGGTTCGATTTTGACAATTTTTCCACAAGTGATGTCACAGCTCAAATACAGTATTTGTAAAGTTTTATTTCGCTATCTTTATCGGTTCCTTATGTATATATTATAAAGTGAACGAATCAGAAGGATTCAAAATTGAGTTATATGGGAAGTAGGCGTAGTTGTGAACCTATTTCGCCCATATTCCACCCGTGTCATCAGGGTGTCAAGAAAATATTATATACCGAATTTCATTGAAATCTGTCGAGTACTTCTTGAGATATGGTTTTTGACCCATATGTGGGCGACGCCACACCCATTTTCCATTTTGTAAAAAACTCTAAGTGCAGCTTCCTTCTGCCATTTTTTATGTAAAATTTGGTGTTTCTGACGTTTTTCGTTAGTGAGTTAACGCACTTTTGGTCATTTTCAACCTAACCTTTGTATGATAGGTGGGCGTGGTTATTATCCGATTTCTTTCATTTTCGGACTGTATAAGGAAACGGCTAAAAAAACGACTGCAGAAAGTTTGGTTTATATAGCTTTATTGGTTTGCAAGATATATACAAAAAAACTATTTGGGGGCGGGGTCACGCCCACTTTTCCAAAAACAATACATTGAAATGTGCCCCTCCCTAATGCGATCCTATGTTCCAAATTTTATTTTCATAACTTTATTTCTGGCTTACCACTGCCACGCCCACAAAATGGCGAAAACCGAAAACACTTAAAGTGCCATAACTAAGCCATAAGTAAAGCTATGGAAATAAAATTTGGTAAGAAAGATTGCACTCGGAAGGGGTATATATGGATGTAATTATTTTGGGGAGGTGGGCGTGGCCCCGCCCCCAAATAGGTTTTTTGTACATATCTCAGAAACCAATAGAGCTATATAAACCAAACTTTGTGCACTCGTTTTTTTTAGCCACTTCCTAATACAGTTCAAAAATGAAAGAAATCGGATAATAACCACGCCCACCTCCTCACTAACGAAAAACGTCAGAAACACTAAATTCCACATAAGAAATAGCAGATGGAAGCTGCACTCAGATTTTTTTACAAAATGTAAAATGGGCGGGCGTCGCCCACTTATGGGTCAAAAACCATATCTCAGGAACTACTCGACCGATTTCAATGAAACTTGGTTTGTAATAGTTTCCTTACCTCCCAATAATATGTTGTGAAAATTGGCCGAATCGCTTCACAACCACGCTTACTTCGTATATACCAGAACTTTGAAGCCGATCTGAATCGTTTACTTTACAATATATAAAGTAAGCACTAGTGAAGATATCGGTGCAGAACTTTGCACAAATACTATGTTTATAGTGTGGCAGCCCCCATATCGCCGAAATCGGACCATAGGTTTTCAAGGCCCCATATATCGAACACGAGGACCTCGGTGCTTTTAACCTATTATTATGGTTTCCAACTTTCAATGGACTTTATACAATACTAGCTGACCCGGCGAACTTTGTACCGCCTAACAGTCAATGAATGTGGTGTTACAGATAAGCATAACTTTATGATTTTTTGAAAGCAATACAATGAATACATATAATATTTATAGCGGCCCGGTACGTGCTTCGCTACGTATAAAGTGAAATATTAAATCAAACTCATTTATAAAAAAAATATATGTTTAATTATTTGCTAGCTATCCAAAACATTTGGATAAACAATATTTTTTGTGTTTCCATTTTGAGCATGAATAAACAAACGGCTGGGGGTACCGACTCTGGAAGAGGCAACATAAAGTTGGACATGTGAAAAACATGATTCCTCCAAATTCACACCACAAACGTTAAGTGTTTGTCCTTGAGTTTTGTTGATGGACATCGCAAATGATAAACGCGCGGGATATTGTAATCGTTTGAATTCAAATGGCATATCAGTTGGAATCATAGGGATACGCGGTATTAAACAAACTTCTCCTTTTGATTTACCAGTTAAGATCGTAGCTTCAATCAAATTTGGCAATAAATTTTTCACTGCCAATCTGGTGCCATTACACAGTTTTAGTGGATTAATACTTCGCAATGATATAATCAAAGAACCCCCTTTCAGATTCAAGCAATGCGGTGGCATACCAGCCGGTTCTAATGAATTTAAAAATTCAGTTGGATATTTCAATGCCTCATCTTGATTCATAGCACTGTCAATTGATTTATATGTCGTGACTACACCTGGGAGTTTTGCTTGAATTTGAAAATTTATGGCATTGATATGAATGTTCTTCGGTGCTAAAATGGCGCGCTCTCTCAACCAATCATGCTTCTGTAATTCTGAAGAATATTTGGAAAAACATATTCAATCAATTCATCTATCGATTTCGTAATTGTACAAAAATTCTTCGGTACAGTGATCAATCCGTTGGTTCTGTCGATTTGTATTTTGCCATCACCAATTTGTAACAATTGTTTTAAAAACTCATGGGCAGCTGGATCATTTTGTAGGTGAATACGCTTATTAATGGTCAGTGTCAATTTTTGTACATATCTTCAAAGAACTGATGACTTCAAACAGGCATTTATTTCATCAGCAGGAGTTGACCGAGACATGACAGGCAATTTTTGTCGAAAATCCCCTGACAGTAACATCAAAGCACCACCAAAAAGCTGAAGGAATATAACCCACCTGCATTATTGGAAATGGCTTGCATGATTGTGTCATAGACATGTTTTTGCTGAATATTAATTTTGCTTATATTCGATTGTACAAATAAACGCAAACCTGCTCACGTTGCAATTCACGATCAAACAGATCATGCATGTCACGATTTGGTGCGGTCATACCCAATTGTACTAATGTTTTATTTGAAATCCGTAGACACATATCTTCAATTATTATCAAAGCTTCGTTGTACATTTTCTTAAAATAAGTGGAAAATGTGACTTAAGAAATTTCTACAAATGATGAAATGTCATCACACTGAAAATATTGTTTACCTGTTCATGGATCAATCATTGGTATATTTATATTATAGCCATCGTCACCTTTCCAATGCAATATTGGGTATTGTAATGCGTCGTAACTACGATGACGTTCCGAAACACGTTGCAATTGGTCATTTCTACGATGAAGTATAATATCACGCGATTGAAACTGATCACCACGAATTACAATTGCAACCTCCTCAATTGTCGGTGCATTGAATCGCCTTCATGCTCTCCAAAAGGTGTTCTATCAGCCCTTATTACGATTTTGTGATGATCAGAGGGCATACGATCGAGAACAATTGAACTAATGCGTTATGCTGATGGAAAAACCTTTGTAGCTTACAAATAATTTCTCGTCTTGTATTCAAATCAATTGCACAACGTTGATCCAATTCACGATTTTCATCACCAATAAAATATATTTGCAAAAATTGATAATCAGCGTCGGGGTATGGCAATAACGAACCAGCTTGATGATAAATTTGGCCCTGAATCTGCAACATGAATGCAATTTTAGGTATATGTTGCATAATAATTTTTAAATTTTTGAAACTATAGAGTGATTGGGATAATCCTGTTTAAGTATTTACCTTAAACGTCGGCATAAAATTATCTCTAATAATGTTAGTAACTCCAAAAGAAGTCATTTGAAATGCCGAATTGTATTGTTGAATGTGACTTAAAAAGTGCTTCGAATTTACAGAAGTCCCAAAAATTAATGAAGACAATGGTTCGGGTGGAGTTTCTAATGGTGGCAATCTCACTTTGCCATTAGCACAACACATGCCGGGCGTTTCACTTGGAAATTTAGCCGCATCACAATGTGGACATATTGCGTCCATTATTCTAATATATCCGTACATACTGTAATTAATCTGTCTGTTGTAATTAAAAGCAGCACGCATAATTTCAGGTACAACAGATCTATTTCGTGCATTACGTTCACGCTGCGATGCATTAGCTTGTGCTCGTTCATCTGGAGTCTGTGATCGCCTTTGTAATGCCGTAGCATTTGCATGACACGTTCGCCGACCTATATTTCCTCGTGTGGGTCGTGGCATTTTTCTTTCAATTAAAAAAGAATAAATTAAATTAAAAAATGCCTACATTAATAGTGGTACACCATATGTTTTTTCAAATAAGGAAACACATACATTCGTGTAATTCACTTCAACAGTTCAAAACTTACCGTTTTTTGCTCGGAAATTCGCTTTGCGTTATATTTATTTTTTCACAAATTCACACGAACTTCAATACTTATTTAAAAAAAAATATATAATAACTAATAATTTTGCACCACGGTAATTCCGGACACTACTGAACGTATGGGGCCAAAGAAAACGCTCCAGCAATGTTTACACTCCAATGTCATATATTCTCCTAATTTGAAGTTTCTTAATGCTAAGAGTCAAAGCTCTATATACCTACAAAAAGAAAAAAAATACATGTATTTCTCTCTGCAAAATAAATGCACCGTAATATAGTTCGATGTCTTTTTAAAGCCTACTTTGTTTGTCGATCTGCCTGCTACATACATACCTACATGTTGATATAAATATAATGCAATAAGCCAAAGTACAAAAAAAAGTATCGTTAAGCGATTCGCTTGAAATGGCGCACTAGTCACGAAAATGAAAGGATACTGGCCAAAAATACAACAAGAAACAGACAGAAATTTCAAAAATTACACTCCACGGTTACTAACTGTTTAGTGTTAGAAACACAGAACATTTCCACTGTATCAAGGGATCCTATTCTTATAAATATTTTCGCAACAACATGGGAGCAATACCTAGTTTTAAGAGTAAAATACTCAAAACGGTACAAAATGAAAGAATTCGTCACTGTTCAATATGAAATTGCAGAGCGAGTAGAGTAGCGAGTAGCCAAAAAGTCATCAACATGACTCAAGTAAATACTTTTTTAACCCGAAGCTAGTAATAACATACAATAATATAGACATGTTAATAAAAGTCAAACATTCATGTTCATTGAAACAAATCAAAGGCAATCATCATGTGTAATATGTAAATTATACGAGAGATTTAAGAATATGACTGTTTAGCGGCCTTTACACGGTCACAGATGCTCGCGAACATGTCATGATGCAAAAGTTTGACGTTTTCGTTCACACGGTCATGCATGTGTGTGAACTTCACTTTCATTCAGATTTCAACGAGTAAACATGGCACGCGCATTAGTGGCAGCTCTTCTTATTGAAGAAATTTTGGAAATGGAGGAAGAGGAAGAAATTGCAAAAAGTGGCAAGAAAAAACGAATTTGGGTGCTAGATTGGCGTAAGAAAAGACCAACACTCTCGCATACAAATTTGTTAAAAGAACTAGAAATATCTTGCCCAAAGCATTACAAAAACTTTCTAAGGATGGATGTTGCAGTTTACAACGACCTCTTGGCGCTGATAACTCCATAAATTAAACTCTTTCCAAAATTGCTCGTTCATGCGCGACACCATCACTGCACACTGTATTTTTTTCGACTGAAAAAATACACTATATATATGCTATCTGACAATACTGGGTCTTTCTGAAAAGCGGCCTTTACACGGTCACATATGTGTGACAACATGTGTGACATCACACCAAGTTGTATCGTGTAAAGGGGGAAAAAACATGCATGTCACACATGTTCAAAGTTTTCAAAATTGTTTAATTTTTCTGCTGGTGTGTCACACAAGTGTGATCGTGTGAAGGGCTGCATGATGCACATAGTGTATTTTTTCAGTCGAAAAAAAGACAGTGTACAGTGATGGTGTCGCGCATGAACGAGCAATTTTGGAAAGTGTTTAATTTATGGCGTTATCAGCGCCAAGAGGTCGTTGTAAACTGCAACATCCATCCTTAGAAAGTTTTTGTAATGCTTTGGGCAAGATATTTCAAGTTCTTTTAACAAATTTGTATGCGAGAGTGTTGGTCTTTTCTTACGCCAATCTTGCACCCAAATTCGTTTTTTCTTGCCACTTTTTGCAATTTCTTCCTCTTCCTCCATTTCCAAAATTTCTTCAATAAGAAGAGCTGCCACTAATGCGCGTGCCATGTTTACTCGTTGAAATCTGAATGAAAGTGAAGTTCACACACATGCATGACCGTGTGAACGAAAACGTCAAACTTTTGCATCATGCCATGTTCGCGAGCATGTGTGACCGTATAAAGGCCGCTATAAACTTTGAATCAACTGTCTGCCAATTATCTTGTGACAAAATACTATGAAAGAAAATTCAATTGTGTTTACTGTCACGACGACATCATTTATTGCTATATATTGCAATTTTCCCAAATATGAAGCAAAACCATTTTGATAAAACTACCGGGTTACTCATGACAACCAAATCAGTTAATCCCGAAAATATGGATTAAGGTTGCGCAAAAGCTCCAAAAATGTTTTTCTCTATTGAACAAAGAGGACATAGAGCATTAATTGATTAAGGTGCACAAAGATCATTTATATTATCTAGGACTCAACATCGGCTAAAATTGACAGTGAAAATTTCAAATGTTCAAATATTAGAAATTGGCGGTAGAATCATGCATCGATAAGGGATTCCATGATTGTTCTTATGTGTATATCAATAGCCTTTCTGTGGTTTTCAGCATAAAGAAGATGAGGCGTATAGGTCTTTAGCATTATCGTGATTTCTTCTACCTGGTTTTGGTAGGAATATCTCCATGATTCTTTTCTAACTTCTTAGGATGCGGGATAAAGATCTTTTCAAGACTAAAACACGATGGATCTTTCAGGTTCTATAGCATTATCGAGGTAACTTCGTGAATCCGCTTTTGCTTTCCTAACCGTTTTTTTTTTGTATGTATTGATATTGAAGGATATGTTACCAGAATATGATGTCATTGCTAATTTAAAAGTGTGGGTTCAGCAACTTCAGGGCATTGGAGATGTGTACAATTTAAGTGATTGTGATGGGACAATTTAAGTCATTTATGCCTTAATGATAATTCGAATCAAAGGCAGGGCAAAAATATGGCTGATTCAAAGCCGACATTTTTGGTTGAGAGCGTAGACATGCTTATTAATGAAATGAAATACGTTTTCGTAAGTGACAGCCTGGCGACGACAAAGTAACTTTAATTTTATTGGACTAAAACTAGAAGAACTTGAACTGATCGACCATATCATCGCATTTATTCCTGGTGAGTAGTCACGTGAATATAGATCACATGGCCAGCGTTTGTAATCAATCCAAATGTCTCCCGTTGTGTTTTATCGAAAGGTCCTGTTAACCAAATAAAATAAATTTTTAAAAAAATTACTATGACATACTTCGGAATTAATAAAAACTAAATAAAAAATTTTTGCAAAATTTTGTCCAGCGATAATTTTGAATCAAGGAATTTCGATATTCACTTGTTCGTAGTTGCCGATGAGTCGATAGGATGCAATGTAGTTTTAGGCAGATATTTTTCCATAGCAAATATTTAGGCAGAGATAAAGTTCAACAGAATATAGAAATAAACATACATATGTATATAGTATACATATGTGAGCCGAATATAATTATAGCCGAATCCACCAGAGCGCGCCATTCATTTCTTCTTCTTGCTTTCTGGCGCCAACTGGAAACACCAAGTGAAGCCAGGTAACTTTCGAATTGGTCTATCCAACGGAGTGGAGCACTTTCAGAGCTAGAGTGTTTTCATCCATTCGAACAACATGACCTAGTCAGCGATTTCGCTGTCTTTTATAATAAAGTATATGGGACCTAGGAGAAGTTATGACCCGATTTTAACCATTGTTGGTACAGAGGCACACTTTTAAATATAAATTAAAATTTACTCTTAGGCACTCCTAGGCCATGCAAAATTATAGTCCGATTTCGACCTATTTTCAAATTTTATGCCACAGCTAAAATACAGTATTTGTGTAAACTTTTATTCTGCTATCTTCATTGGTTTCTAATGTATATATTATAAAGTGAAGAAATCAAATGGAGTTCAAAATTGAGTTATCAAGGTATCAAAAAAAGATTATGTTCGAATTTCATTGAAATCGGTTGAGCATTTTCTGAGATATGACTTTTAACCCATAAATGGGCGACGCCACGCCCATTTCAATTTTATATATTTATATCTGAGTGGAATTTTATTCTGTCATTTCTTCTGTAAAATATAGTGTTTCTGATGTTTTCTGTCAGCGAGTAAACGCACTTTCAGTAAAATATATGTGATTAGCGTTGAAACCGTTTAGCCTCGCAGTTCGGCTCCAGTTGGAGATACCAAGTGCAACCAGGTCGCTCTGCACCTGGTCCCTCCAACGAAGTGTAGGCCTTCCCCTTCCGTGGCTTCCTCCGGTGGGTACTGCATCGCACACTTTCAGAGCTGGAGTTTTTTCGTCCATTCGGACAACATAACCTAGCCAGCGTACTGAACTATGTATGTCAATGTCGCCGTATAAATCGTACAACTCATCGTTCCATCATCTGCGGTATTCACCGTTGCCAAAGTTCTGAGGACCGTAAATCATGCGCAAAATTATTCTCTCGAAAACTCCTAGTGTCGTCTCAGCTGATGTTGACATCGTCCAAGCTTCTGCACCATAAAGCAGGACGGGAATGATAAGCGACTTGTAGAGTTTAATTTTGGTTCGTCGAGAGAGAACTTTACTTTTCAATTGCCTACTCAGTCCAAAGTAGCAATGGTTGGCAAGAGTGACTCTGCGCTGGATTTCGAGGCTTACATTGTTGGTGGTCTTGATGCTTGTTCCCAGGTATACGAAATTACCTACGACTTCGAATTTATGACTGTCAACAGTGACGTGTGAGCCAAGGTGAGAATGTGCTGACTGTATGTTTGATGACCGGAGATATATCGTCTTGTCCTCATTCACCTCCGGACCCATTCGCTTCGCTTCCTTATCCAGGCGGGAAAAAGCAGAACTAACGGCGCGGGTGTTGTTTCCAATGATATCGATATCATCGGCGTACGCCAGCTGCTATACACTCTCATAGAAGATTGTACCTTCTCTATTTAGCTCTGCAGCTCGAATAATTATTTCCAGCATCAAGTTAAAAAAGTCACACGATAGTGAGTCACCAGATTTAAAATCGCCAAAAAGGTGGTGTGTGTCGATCCTGTTTTCACGGGTCTTCTCCAAGATTTGGCGTATGGTTTTTGGGTGGTATATCTGGTTAGTTGTGGATTTTCCAGGTCTAAAGCCACACTGATAATGTCCAATCAGTTTGTTAATGGTTGGCTTTAGTCTTTCATATAGTATGCTCGATAGAACCTTATAGGCGATATTTAGGAGGATTGGAACAGATTGTGGGGTCTCCCTTTTTGTCGATTGGGCAGAGCACACTGAGATTCCAATCGACAGGCATGCTTTCTTCCGGCCATATTCCGCAAAGAAGTTGAGGCATGCACCTTATCAGCTCTTCGCTCTTATTTGTATAGCTTGGCCGGTAATCCATCGGTCCCCGCCGCTTTGTTGTTCTTCATGCGGGCAATCGGGTTCGCGGGTACTTTCACTGCCATACAGCAGGTCGGAGAAGTGTGCATTACCTCTGTCGACCAGCTTCTCAAGCTCTTCTTAATAACGCACTTCGGCGTCTTTCTTTTTTGTCTGCAAATGCGGCTCGCTTACCTCTTCAGCACTCGGTAACACATCCCGCACGTGTTGTGGTCGTTTGCAACGTTGCGAGGTAGGCAGTCTGTTTTCTCACCGCTGCGAGACGTACCAGCTGGTTTTTGACATTTCCGAAAGTCAATAGTTTCGGTTGCAGCTGTACGTGAGGAGCTTGATATGCCGTCCCAAAGTTCCTTTATACCGAGATACTGAGATGTACTCTCAGAGAGCAGGAGTGCAAGTCCAGTAAAAAATCGTTCAGTTGTCGCTTGTGATTGTAGCTTCTCGATGTCGAACCTTTCTTGTGTTTGTTGACGTGTGCGCTACACAGAGGTGGGTGCGTACCTTAGTTGCTTCAAGACAATGATCCGAGTAGCTGTTAGGTCCACGGAGTGTATGCACATCAAGAACACTGGAGACATGTCGTCTATCTATCACAACATGATCGTTTTGGTTACGCTTGTTTCGATCGGGAGACAGCCATGTTGCGTGATGAATGTTCTTTTGCTGAAAACTGATACTACAGACGACCATATTTCGGGCCCCAGCGAAGTCGATCAGCCTCAGGTCGTTTGGCGTTGTTTCGTCCTATGTTTTCCGACTGTTGTGCCAAAGACACCTTCTTTACCCACCTTCGAGTTGAAATCGCCAAGTTCGATTTTGACATCGTGGCGGGCAGCGCTCAAAGGGACGTACAGGGCGCTCATAGAAGGTATCTTTGATCACTTCGTCCTTCTCATCCGTTGGGGCGTGGGCGCAAATAATCGATATTCTGAAGAACCTCGCTTTTATGCGGATTTTGGCTACACGTTCTTCCACCGGGGTGAATGCCAGGACTCGGCGACGGAGTCGCTCTCCCACAACGAATTCAACACCAAATTTGCGCTCCTTTATATGGCCGCTGTAGTAGATGTCACAAGGACCCGCCTTCTTCAGCCCTTGTCAGCCCTTGGTATGTAATGGGGTAAGGAAGGGTAACCACAGCAGGAAGTTTACTGTAACGGCGGTATCTCACCATAACACTGTTGGCTTCCTTAACATTCTTCAATGCTAATGCTCATTGAAATTTTATCGTGAAACACGGCAGATTTGTGTATTTAGACAGCTGATTGAGAAATCTGCTTATTCATTTAAAAAAAGTAAGCAAATCTATCAGCACATTTTCGTCGCTGGTTTTCGTTGCTGTTGGTTAAACTGTTCACTGTTTGTTTTCTGTCATCTAAAAACATAAAATTTTTTTATATATATACACATAATTTAGTTTGTAAAATAGAAAATTAATCATTTGTTTACGTTTTTCTTCTTCTATCAATCAGCTATAAAGCTGTTGTACGAGTTTTCCGGATACCCAGTTTGTTGGATATTTCCTGAATTACAGCTGATTCCTTTTTTGGGAGCACCCGTATTGTATTGCTTCATCGGCCCTTTCGCTGTAATGTACTCAGCACTATTAGCCGGCAACCAATAAAATCTTTGCTTTAGTTTTTCGAAGGTTTTCGTGATTTCCTTCACTTGGACCGTTATGCATCTTTAAGAACTTTAGGAATTCTTACTTTTGGATCGTGAGAGTTCGGAAACTTTGGCCACCTTGGCTTTCTTATATTGTGCCCGATATGCCTTTGCAACTGGACTCTCTGCATCTGTTTCTTCTCTCGTTGGGCGCTTGTTCAGCCCACTCCATGAATTACTAGTGTCAAATCTTGATCTTTTTGCTGACATTTTCGTAATTGCATTGGATCCAAGCCTTCTATCGACGTTATTGTCATTAATCAGGCATATATAATGTCTCCTTTGGCCTCAGCTCTATAGTGAAGTCATAACTATGGAGTCTTTCAATGCGCCTAGCCAACTGTTCTTCTGGATTCTTGAATTGAAGAAGCCATTTAAATGCTGTCGTTGTCCATAAAGGTACTTAAGGAAATATTTGACGCATTTCACCAATTCTCTTCTGGTTATAAAACGCGAACACTTTCCCATCAATGACTTGTGATAGAACACCTAATATTGCATACCCACTGGCATCTGTATCCAAGGCAAACATTAAGCCTGGAATTGGGTATGCTAACCTCTCTTTCAGATTTTGGAAAGCTGATTTCTGTTCTTCATCCCACTCAAAAGCTTTGTCGTTTTTTCGTGAGTTCATGAAGGCTACTAGCTACGCTGGCGAAATTTGGAACGAATAGTCTTGTCCAATCTTTTACTGCCTCTATCTTTTCTTGAACTGTGCAAATGCCTTCCGTTGTCCCTTAAGTTGTAAATAGCATATTTCCTTTTTGAACAAGAAACTCTTCTTCAGGTTCAGCTTTGAACCAGCGCTAGCTATTCGTTTAAAATTTTCGTCCTTAAGGTGCTCATCGAAGCTTTTTCCCAACACGATGTTATCGTCTTTCAAAAGTGCCAGGAGCCTTACATAAGCCAAAGCGCTTTACAATGAATTGCCTTAGACCATCTACAACGCTGAAAACCGTATTTTCTTTGTTTTCTTCTCTTATCTCCATTTGCCAATAGCCACTTTTCAAATGGAGTGTTGAAAACCAATTAGTACCTGATGACAAGTCCAAAGTGTCATGTTCTTTTGCTGAAAACTGATACTACAGACGACCATATTTCGGGCCCCAGCGAAGTCGATCAGCCTCAGGTCGTTTGGCGTTGTTTCGTCCTATGTTTTCCGACTGTTGTGCCAAAGACACCTTCTTTACCCACCTTCGAGTTGAAATCGCCAAGTTCGATTTTGACATCGTGGCGGGCAGCGCTCAAAGGGACGTACAGGGCGCTCATAGAAGGTATCTTTGATCACTTCGTCCTTCTCATCCGTTGGGGCGTGGGCGCAAATAATCGATATTCTGAAGAACCTCGCTTTTATGCGGATTTTGGCTACACGTTCTTCCACCGGGGTGAATGCCAGGACTCGGCGACGGAGTCGCTCTCCCACAACGAATTCAACACCAAATTTGCGCTCCTTTATATGGCCGCTGTAGTAGATGTCACAAGGACCCGCCTTCTTCAGCCCTTGTCAGCCCTTGGTATGTAATGGGGTAAGGAAGGGTAACCACAGCAGGAAGTTTACTGTAACGGCGGTATCTCACCATAACACTGTTGGCTTCCTTAACATTCTTCAATGCTAATGCTCATTGAAATTTTATCGTGAAACACGGCAGATTTGTGTATTTAGACAGCTGATTGAGAAATCTGCTTATTCATTTAAAAAAAGTAAGCAAATCTATCAGCACATTTTCGTCGCTGGTTTTCGTTGCTGTTGGTTAAACTGTTCACTGTTTGTTTTCTGTCATCTAAAAACATAAAATTTTTTTATATATATACACATAATTTAGTTTGTAAAATAGAAAATTAATCATTTGTTTACGTTTTTCTTCTTCTATCAATCAGCTATAAAGCTGTTGTACGAGTTTTCCGGATACCCAGTTTGTTGGATATTTCCTGAATTACAGCTGATTCCTTTTTTGGGAGCACCCGTATTGTATTGCTTCATCGGCCCTTTCGCTGTAATGTACTCAGCACTATTAGCCGGCAACCAATAAAATCTTTGCTTTAGTTTTTCGAAGGTTTTCGTGATTTCCTTCACTTGGACCGTTATGCATCTTTAAGAACTTTAGGAATTCTTACTTTTGGATCGTGAGAGTTCGGAAACTTTGGCCACCTTGGCTTTCTTATATTGTGCCCGATATGCCTTTGCAACTGGACTCTCTGCATCTGTTTCTTCTCTCGTTGGGCGCTTGTTCAGCCCACTCCATGAATTACTAGTGTCAAATCTTGATCTTTTTGCTGACATTTTCGTAATTGCATTGGATCCAAGCCTTCTATCGACGTTATTGTCATTAATCAGGCATATATAATGTCTCCTTTGGCCTCAGCTCTATAGTGAAGTCATAACTATGGAGTCTTTCAATGCGCCTAGCCAACTGTTCTTCTGGATTCTTGAATTGAAGAAGCCATTTAAATGCTGTCGTTGTCCATAAAGGTACTTAAGGAAATATTTGACGCATTTCACCAATTCTCTTCTGGTTATAAAACGCGAACACTTTCCCATCAATGACTTGTGATAGAACACCTAATATTGCATACCCACTGGCATCTGTATCCAAGGCAAACATTAAGCCTGGAATTGGATATGCTAACCTCTCTTTCAGATTTTGGAAAGCTGATTTCTGTTCTTCATCCCACTCAAAAGCTTTGTCGTTTTTTCGTGAGTTCATGAAGGCTACTAGCTACGCTGGCGAAATTTGGAACGAATAGTCTTGTCCAATCTTTTACTGCCTCTATCTTTTCTTGAACTGTGCAAATGCCTTCCGTTGTCCCTTAAGTTGTAAATAGCATATTTCCTTTTTGAACAAGAAACTCTTCTTCAGGTTCAGCTTTGAACCAGCGCTAGCTATTCGTTTAAAATTTTCGTCCTTAAGGTGCTCATCGAAGCTTTTTCCCAACACGATGTTATCGTCTTTCAAAAGTGCCAGGAGCCTTACATAAGCCAAAGCGCTTTACAATGAATTGCCTTAGACCATCTACAACGCTGAAAACCGTATTTTCTTTGTTTTCTTCTCTTATCTCCATTTGCCAATAGCCACTTTTCAAATGGAGTGTTGAAAACCAATTAGTACCTGATGACAAGTCCAAAGTGTCATCGATTCTATGTAATGGCTTTTTTTGTTAAATCTGACTTTCTTTGTTAAATCATTCACCTTCCTGTAGTACACACAGAACCTTATGTTGTCATCTTTCTTTTTCACAAGTACTACAGGTGAACTCCATGGACTCGTTGATGATTCAATTATGCTACAATCGCTCAATTCACACATGGTCTGGGTTACAACTAGTCTAGGACGAGCCTAGCGCACCGGTGTTAATGGAATGTTCCACAATTATGGTTCTATCTTGTTTGGATTCATATTTATCATATAGTGTAGTATCTGAGAAGTAGTTGATAAGCTTTCTTTTTATGATCAACTTCTAGTTCGTCGATCCATGTGTTAATTTCGTTTAAAATATCGTTTTTACGCATCGAATTTCCTTCAAGATGTGTTTCGTAATTTATCACGGCCTCAATCTTCTGACACTTCCCTAATATGACTCCTTTGGACAGAGTGATTGGTAACTTAAACTCATTAAGGACTCTTACTGGAACTCTTTTGTCCTGTCGTGTCATAGCCAGACTTTTTCCTATAAGTTTGGTGTAGAATCTTTTGCGTCCTCAACAATCCATTACGTGTTTGTCCCATAGTCTCTTCCGCTTTTTACTCTTTATTCAATGCTTTATAAAAAGTATTACAGTGATCGGATTTAGATCAAATATACGCCGTTTCGTCCGATAATCTGTTTCCATCTAGACGGCAACTTCATAATACCCCCTCGTAGAAGACCCCCTCCTTATTTGCGAAGATCTTGGACTGGCACTTTTCACAAGCTCCTTTTGAGTTCAACTTTACACCACCAAGAACGTTCGCCATGGACAGGAACAGGTGGTAATCACTTGGCGATATGTCCGGGCTTTATGATGGATGCAATAAAAACTCCCATCCGAGTTTCCGTAGCTTCTGACGAGTCATCAACGAAGTGTGTGGTCTGGCGTTTTCCTGGTGAAACACTACACCCTTCCTGTTGGCCAATTGTGGACGCTTCTGGTCGATCGCCTGTTCAAGCAGTCCAGTTCTTCGCAGTATATGGTAGAATTAAGCGTCTGGCCATATGGGAGTAGCTCATAGTGGATGATTCCAACAAAACCTTACTGGCCGTCAACCCCGGATTGACATCTGTTTGGGACGATTCACCGGCCTTCGACCACGACCGTTTTCGCTTGATATTGTCGTATGTGATCCTTTTTCGTCGCCAGTCACCATCCGCTTCAAAAATGAGTCGAGTTCGTTCCGTTTCAGCAGCATATCGCAGGCGTTTTCGGTCCAGTAGGTTTTTTTGCGTCAAATCATGCGGCACCCAAACATCAAGTTTTATTGTGTATCCAGCCTTCTGCAGATGGTTTAAAATGGTTTGGTGACTAACTCCCATCTCCTGAGCGATGTCACGAGATACCACATGCCGGTCTAACTCGATGTTTCCATGATTTGATCGGAATTCGTCGTCACAGGTCTTCCGCCGGCTGGCTTATCGGGTGTCGTTTTCACCTGCTCTGAATCGTCGAAACCATTTCGAAGTGATAGATTACCATCCCCCAAAACACAAATAATCTCACGGAACATTTCTCTAGTGGATTTGCCTTTAACAAAGGAAAACTTTCAAATAGCGCGAAATTCGACGTTAGTGAACTCTATGTCTACACGTCTATAACTGTTGAACGTAATATCCAAACTAATCATGCATAGCGTCGTTTGTAGGTTATGTCAACACATTTCAAAGATGTATAGTTTGCCAGATACGAGCTCTGTAGCGCTTAAACATATCCGGAAAATTCAAAAGACAACATAATATTTCGGCCCAAATAAATGCTTCTAATTTTAATGAAATTTTTTGATTTTCTGTTATGCTCATCTAACATTACATTTGTTATCATAACCAAACATAAGAGGCTCTTCCATATTGGTATAAGTCATAAGTCACTTCCAATTATGACTTCGTCGACGATATCTGACACTATAAAATTGTCTAGCATTACTTACTAGTAGCGTTACTTACCCGAGAACTAGAGTGTCAACTCCAGTTGCAGTATGTAACTTTGCCTCAGCTAGTGGTTTTACTTCTTTGTTGACCAGGACGGATCGAATTATGGAATGTGTTGCGCCCGTATCGCCAGTCAATATGCGTTTTCTGCAGTCCACACATCCACTAACGGTAACGTTATTCGTATTACTATTTAGTTGAGAGTCGTATTCACTTGCGGGAGCCTGCACGCGCCGCTTTCGAATGGCTTGCTTTAGTTTAAAGATTCGTTTGTTTTAATAGTTGATTGATCTTCTTCAGCTTTGCGTTTGCGTTCTGCAAGATTATTGAATCGATTAGATTCCATATTACAGTTTCGTGCATTTCCGATGAAGCATTTTTTCTATGGCTCAGTAAAGATGCAGTTTCGTGCGTTAGAGCAAAGAACACCTATTCTGTCATTGTCAACTTTGGACATCTAGTGCAGCATAGCGCATATTATCGTCTCGTATACCATTATGGAAACTTTGAATTTTTATATCCTCTATGTACTCTACCGACTTATGTGCTTGAGCCAAATGAACTAACCTTTCAACTTCCGTAGCAAGTTCTTGCCGGGACTCACTAGCTTTCTTGTTGCAAATTTGCAGTTCGATTTGGAATATCTGCCGTCTATGCTCACTACCAAACCGCCTTTCTGAACCACCCATCAATGCTTCGTAGTTGTTTGATCCGCATTAAGTTTCTATTGACCGATTAAGTTGTAGGTCACGGACACGACACGGACCGTCCATCCACTTCAGCCTAAATTTTATGTTGCTCTTCAGAAATCTGGTTTGACTCTTTTTATACACTCGCAACCTGTTGCGTAGAGTATAATAGTTTTGTTCACATAACGGTTGTTTGTGTCACCAAGAAATATAAGAGTTAGATATGGGGTTATATATACATAAATGATCAGGATGACGAGTAGATTTGAAATCCGGATGTCTGTCCGTCCGTCTGTCCGTCTGTCCGTGCAAGCGATAACTTGAGTAAAAATTAAGATATCTTAATGAAACTTGGAACACATATTCCTTGGCACCCTGAGGAGCTTGCTTTCGAAAATGGGCAAAGTCGTTCCACTGCCACGCCCACAAAATGGAGGAAACCGAAAACCTATACAGTGTCATAACTAAGCCATAAATAAAGTTTGAAATTTGGAACATAGGATCCCATTAGGGAGGGGCACATTTGGATGTAATTTTTTTGGAAAAGTGGGCGTGACCCCGCCCCAAATAGGTTTTTTGTATGTAACTCGCAAACCAGAAAAGCTATATAAGCCAAACTTTCTGCAGTCGTTTCTTTTAGCCATTTCCTTATACAGTCCAAAAATGAAAGAAATCGGATAATAACCACGCCCACCTCCCATACAAAGGTTAGGTTGAAAATTACTAAAAGTGCGTTAACTCACTAACGAAAAACGTCAGAAACACTAAATTTTACAGAAGAAATGGCAGGAAGGAAGCTGCACTGAGATTTTTTTACAAAATGGAAAATGTGCGTGGCGTCGCCCACTTAAGGGTCAAAAACCATATCTCAAGAACTATTCGACCGATTTCAATGAAATTCGGTATATTACACTTTCTTGACACCCTGATGACACGGGTGGAATACGGGCGAAATCGGTTCACAACTACGTCTACTTCCCATATAACTCAATTTTGAATTCCATCTGATTCGTTCACTTTATAATGTATTCATAAGGAACCAATGAAGCTAGCGTAATAAAACTTTACACAAATACTGTATATGAGCTGTGACATCACTTGTGGAAAAATTGTCAAAATCGGACCATGACTTTTCAAGGCCCCTAATATCAAATATGAAGAACTCAGTGCCTAAGGCTAATTTTTCACCGAAAATATAGGTAAATCCCCTCAGATATTTTAATGTAATTCATTCCCTCTGAATTATTTTCTTCTCTCTTCTTCAGTTTCTCTCTGTACCTGAAATGGTAAAAATCGGGTCATAACTTCCCCCAGATCCCTTATACCTAATTATAAGTAATATTAAATTAAGTGAGCGTATAGTCTTCGATACATTGTATCTTGGTGCTGAAAACGAGTGAAATCGGTTTAGGAATTACTTCCAGTCCCATATACTATTTATGATGATTTTCGTTATTCTATTGAACTTTATACCAAATATATGGGTCGACTTGTGTTATCTTTATAAAATTACATCAATAAATTGCGAGAGTATAAAATGTTCGGTTACACCCGAACTTAGCCCTTTCTTACTTGTTGTATTTATGAAGTCCTCTGCGTCGATATACATACGTGCGTCCTGTTCATTCAATTGTCACCTGTCGTGACATCTGCGACTTTTTTTTATATAGCGAAGGAAATTCCTTTACGAATCCTGGGCTTAGATGTTTTACCTGGTATGTCGGACTCAAACATTAACTTATGGTGACGTGTTAATGGTACTACCGACTAAAACCTCCGCTATCCTCTGACTCTGCCCCCCGTTTTCCCCCGTTAGGCATTACTTCGTGGGGGAAGTTTTAGCTACTGCTCTTCCTTCTGGTAGCTAAGATGTTATAACTTCTTTCATCTAGTTGTTGTCATTTGCCCTTCTTCTTTCGATGGAACACAAGTTTATGAGGACTTCTGTTGCAAATGTGCTGATAGCGTACCAAGAATTAAGTAATGAATGCAATGTTGCATGTTTGAATACCAAAATGATACTGATAATCTTAAATATAACATTACATATAACATATTTTAATTCTATGTTGAATGCTTTCATCTCTGTCACAGCTATTCCGCGAAACGCTAGTCTGTTTATGCAGGTGCACATACCGTCAGCAGTTTCTGTGGGAATGTTTATACCTACAATTCTTAACTCCCCCCTTTGTTAAATGAATCGTCCCGATTCAAAGAAGAGTAATAATTAATTCTTTCATTTAAATACGCAATGTCAACAGGTTGCGTTGGAACTTGTTTGATTTTTACTTCCAGCTTATTTTTCCTGTTTTTAAGTTTAAAAATTATTAAAATAGTTGATACTGACAGTATTAAAGCTATTAAACTGTAATTTATGGCTCTTGATTTATTAGCCTCATATTTTAATTCTGATATTTGTTTAATATTTTCAATTTGATCAAAATGGATTTCTTCCATAAACTGATTGATTTTCGTGGAATGATCTTATTTTACGGTTTTTATACTCTCGCAACCTGTTGCACAGAGTGTTGTGTATGTGTCTGTCTAATTATTTTTTCTTGATCCTCTTCGTTAGTTCTATCAATAGCTATTATATATGTGTGAAAAACTTTCTTCGCAATTCTGTTTCGCAAAATTCGCTTAACCTCATGTAATTCTTCTAACGTGCAATATACTCCAGTTAAAAGGTTTTTATCTACTTTTTCTGAAATTATTTGTTTTAGGAATTCCACATCTTTATATCTTATGTGGTGCCTGTAGAAATAAAAAATTTTAGTTCTAAAGTGTTCGTTACCACTTGATTTGCTTAGCACAATTTGTTGTGGGAATGAGTTTGGAGTTTTATTTCAAGTTTTTATGTGAAAAATATCTAAGCTTGGTGCTGAATGCATTGTTTCAGTAGGGCTATATTCTTTGTTTTAATTCTTCTAAAATATTATTATTCAAAAACTGTCTGGATAATGCATCTGCTACATAATTAGTGTTCCAGATTTATAAATTATTTTTGAGGCATATTCTTCTAAAAGTGCATGCCAGCGCTTCATCTTAGCATTCGGATTTCTTCTGGAAACAGCGAATGTAAGGGGTTGTTGATCTGCGTGTATTTCCAGATCAGCAACTGCATATACATAAGTAATTTCTTAAGCTTTTCAATGCCCAAACAATGGCATATAATTCTTTCTCGTTTGTAGCATAGTTTTTTTCCGTTGAGTTTAATGTTTTTGATATAAAGGTTATTGGCTTTTGGTCCTGTGACAGGACGGATCCTATTGCATCGTTTGATGCATCAGTAGTTAGTATAAACTTTTTGTTAAAATCGGGTTGAGTGAGTTCAACCTGTTGCATTAATTTTTTAATCTCGCCAATGCTTTTAAGGCTTCATCATCTAATTCTATTACTACTTTTTTGATTGGGTTTGTGATATCCTACCATTTTCTCCTTGCAAATATTTAATTAATGGTTTAGTAATGTGTGCGTAATTTCGCACAAATTTTCTATAATATCCGGTCATTCCCAAAACACTTTTTAACTGTCGTAAATTTTTTTGTATAGGATATCATTTAATGGTTTCTACTTTCTTTTCGTCTATCAGTATTATATTATGAGCAATCTTGTATCCCAAAAATTCAACACTGGTCTTAAAAAACACTATGATATCGTCAATGTAAACATGACAAAATTTCCCTACGTATTGGCGAAGTATGTTGTCCATGGCTCTCTGAAAAATTGAAGGTGCGTTTTTGAACCCGAAAGGCTCATTTTGGGTGATCCATCTTCGTTAATTCCCTTTTTGGGCACTACCCAAATGGGTGAATTATACGGGCTTTTACTTTCCCTAATAATGTTATCTTTTAACATTTTCTTAACTTCCTAATTCACAAATGCATTCGCAGAAAGAGGGTATGAGTATTGTTTGCTATATATTGGTGCATTCGTGGCCGTTCTTATCTCGGCCTTAACATCCGTTCTAAACGCTAAATTTGTATTTATGTTACCGTGAATTTTTAAAATTTTTTGTTTTTTTTTTATCGTATTTTTTCTGCAAATCGTGTCAAGTGACCAAAAATGTGCGCATTGTAATAGTGAGTAATCAACGTATAGCCATTTATTGTTTTTACACGTTTTGCAATTTCCAATCTTTGTCTATTAGGTAAAATATTCGGTTTACAATAGCAATTTGTTGCCCCTGTATCTATTAAAACTTTTTTTCTATTTGATCCACGTAATTGTCTGGAAATATAGCGAAAGGTGTTGCTTTGTCTAAAAAAGCACTTTCTTGGATGTTATTTATTCTTTGAAGTTTTTGCGGAAGCTGATGACTATTGATAGATTCACGACTTCTTTTGGGAATTCTATTATAATAATTATTATTATTGTGAACAAATTGTTGTCTATTCGGATTTAAATTAGTTGATTGTCTAAATTGATCGGAAGTATCTATTTCCATGGGTGTTGGTTGCGATTGGTTTCGAAACCCGAAGGATCTGTTATTATAGTTATTATTAAACAGTTGTGGCCTTTGATTAAATCTCAAATTATTAGGATATTGGTTGTTATTATTATATTGTCTGAAAATAGGCTTGCTATTGTAAAATTAGTATTTTGGTCCCTGTAGACTGTAAGTATTAGCAAATTGTATATGATTTTGATTGGATTCCATTTCCTGTGCTTTCGCTAAAGCATTAGGCAAATCGGTCGGATTTAGTGACATTATTATATTATTTAAAGGAGCGTTAGGTCCTGTAATGAAAACACTTAATGCATCTGCGCGATGTCTTTTGTTATATTCTTTGGTAATATCCGAATTATTACCATATGTCGTTATAGTTTTGATAATCATTAATGTTAATTGAGAATTTACTGTATTATATAGTCAATCAAGTTCATGTTCATTTGCCTTATTAAGTTTAATTCCTGTTCAAGAATATGCAGGGGTCTCTTGTCTACATAAGCGAAATCTAATCGGCTAATTATTGCCTCGGATTGTGCCGTGAATTGTTAAGGTGTCGTTTGCCTCTCCGATTATTTTATTTCTTAAAATTGTTAGGGCGGCATAATATCTACGACTCCCTTTTTCGTACAAAATCATAGTATTATTAGCAGCTTCACGCCAGCTTACGTAACCTTTCCCATTAAATTCGGGAAGTGATCTTATTATATCTAAAGTTTCGTGGCAACTTATTGTTATACCTATGGATTGTGGCTCGAATTCGACCACATTATGAACATCTGTTAAATTTCTAACTTGCAATTTTACATTTTCTATATCTCTTTTCAAACTTATTGTATGCACTGAAATTAATCGGGCTAATGCTTCATCTGAACTTGCAGCCATTTTCACTAATTTTTTCTTTCTAAATTTTAAAATATATTTATAATTATATTTATTTTTATATTTCGTTTTGCTCACCTAATTTCACAAACTGATTAAATTAAATTAACTTAAATTTATTTCACCACTTCCCTTTGATGTGTGTTTCTCTTTTCAAAATTCTTAGCTCAGGTTGATTGTTGGCCTTAAATTTCTCCAAAAACCAAAAAAAAAACAGCAAGTTGATATTAAGCACTATCGCTTATTTATCCTTTTAAGGATACTTTTTAATTCGAATTTTTATGACTTATTTAATTCAACTACTGGTCCCTTTGCTCGGGCGCCAATTAAATAATGAATACAATGTTGCTTGTTTCAATACCAAAATGATACTGATGTTTATTGATAATCTTAAATATAACATATCTTTATTCTATGTTGAATGCTTGCATCTCTGTCACAGCTATTCCGCGAACCGCTTGTCTGTTTATGCAGGTGCACATGCCGTTAGCAGTTTATGTGGGAATGTTTATATATATCTTGATGACAACATTATTTTTATAACATCATCCGCATAAGTAGCGTATGCGGCACATATTGGAAGCTTCAATCTCAGTGGACCGAAAACAGAGTCCTGCGGAACACCACCGGTTATATCATACTCTTTGGCACCGTTCTTCGTTTCGTATTTCAGCACTCTATCTGTAAAATAGCTAATCACTAGTTTGCGCAGATATGCTGACACGTTATTTTCTTCGAGAGCTTGCATGATGCAGTCCCAGTTAGCGGAATTGAAAGCATTTCTGATGTGCAAGACGGCCACCAGGCAGTACTTCTACGTTCCACCCTTCCATCTAGTTCCTTCGATTGCTTTCTTGGCCGTATTAACAACCAGATTAATCGCGTCCAGGGTTGATCGTCCTTTCCGGAATCCATACTGGTTGTCTGCCAGGAGTGGGTCGACTAGAGTATCTGTTCGTTGATGGATTATGCGCTCGAATATCCACGCTATATCTAGTATGCAGAGTTTTCAGTAAGATGACGGTTCTTCTGGTGGTTTCTTCCCTTTAGGTAACAGTACCAATCGTTGATGTTTCCACTTACGAGGAAAAATCCCCTCTTTGAGGCATGCATTGTAAGCTTTTAGAAATAATGTTGGTGCTGCCTTTACGATGGTCTTCAAGGCTATATTAGGGACTCCGTCCAATCCCGGCGCTTTATTATTTCCTACACGTTTACAGGCCTCCAGCAATTCTTCTTCAGTGACAGCTGGAATGTCGTCCCAGTTCGCATGGCGTTGACTGATAATCGAAACTGTGTTGCTGTGGAAACAGTGCAGTGACGATTTTCTGATGGAGTTGAGAACACGTAGGTTGCAGCATTTGTTGTTTCTTCAAGTGAGTCATGACCACCTTATAAGGCCGACAACACACGTCTGTGTCCACCTCGTATATAAGCTCTTTCCAGCATCTGCCTTTGCTCTCTTTTATGGCCTTATTAAGTTCACGACGAGCTTTTTTGTACTCTGCGATCAGCACTGCAGAGTTAGGTCGTTGATAGCCACGCTGAGATATTCTTCTCTTTCTATGACACTCTTTATGTAGGTTGCTGATGTAATCGTTCCACCAGTATACTGCAGGTCTTGAATTTATTATCCGTTTACGAGGCATACTAGCATCACAAGCTTGTCTTACCCGCATCATCAGGACCTTCGTATGCTCTTCTGCACATCCAGTGTTGATCGGGTCACTGTCCAGGGCTACAAGCAGTGCTTCTTGGTCAAACGATTTCACCTTCCAACCAACGGTGATAGATTGCTTAATAGATCTCTCGTGGTACTGGTCAGTTGATATTTCCCAGAGTATCGCATGATGGTCGCTGGCAGTATAGATGTCCAACACATTCCAGTAAATTCGACAATAGGGAGGCTAGGCGTTTACTGATGCTGCTAAAAAGCCGACATTGTTATTGTCAACTGCTCTCTGGAAAGGGAGCTTGCCCCAGGACCATATGGTAGTACTATCAGTTTCCCATGGCTGACCGATGAGGTGTTTATACGGCTCTGATAAAAGCGCAAGGTCGAGCTTGAGTTTACGTACTATCTGCATGAGCAGATCATGCGCAGCCTCGCAATGGTTTATGTTTAGCTGTAGTATTCTCATTTTCGACTGTTCGCTATCTTCTTGAGTGCATCCTGGTCACCGGGTACTGCCGTCTTGATCCGTTTTAGAATGTCGGAATACTTATCTTTGTTCGTCGGGTGGATGATAAGTGCTTCCGGTCTCATCGCTGATCTTCTTGGCTTCTTCTGGTTCGACTTCGGTTGAGGCACTGCAGGTTTTTCTGAAGGATTTTTCTTGTGCTCCTTCCTCTTGTTCTTTCTCGACTGCACTGTCTCCCAGCCTTGCTTTTTGCTCTGCTCGACGAGATTAGTGGCTCTTCTGGCGTTTTTCATTTCTCTATTGAAAAACTGGGTCCCAAGTCCCTCAGTTTCTTGATAGTACGCGATGCTCCATCCTCAGGAGAGCACACTTTTCTTTTCGCCCTCCTTACCTCACGGTTCTCTTGAGCAATAGACTCAGCGTCCGCATCTGTCTCAATCTCCATCTCAGTGTTGGTGTCGGTGGTCACAACTTTCATCTGAGGTGGCGATGTTCTCTTCACTGGAGACCTCTGTGAAGCCTCCTGTCGTTCACCTTGCTCCTGCGCTTCCAACTTCTGGAGTTCTTCGAAGACACCTTCGATGCTCGCCAGCTGATTTTTTATCGGCTTATGGACGTTCATTTTCGGATCAGCAAAACCTCGTAGGTCTTTGATGAGCTTTCCTAGGATATTCAAAGCTGGCACCTTAATGAATTCCAGGCCAAATTCCAATGCGGCCTTCAAAGCGTTACGTACTTTTCCTGAAATTCGTTCTTCTTTTGAAACGGACAAGATCATCAGTTTCTCCCTTTCTACACTTTGCTTGTGCGATGTTTGCTGGGCAGCTTGCCCGCTTTCTCCACTTTCATCTTCTTTTTTTGTGTTTTTTAGATATTTCTTCATTGTCGTTCCCACGAGTACAGGGTAAATATATGTCCACTCCAGTAGACATCTGCGATGACAGTTCTTTTATTTGTGAGTGCACTTGTGTTGCTACACATGCTTTACGCTCTTTCATCCGTGTTGACTAACGTGCGTCCTGTGCTTTAAACTGTGACGAAATCTGAGACATTGCAGACAAAAACATATTCATGTCCAGTACGTCAGATTAACATTTCTTCTATCTTTGTTGTCGATTCTGCTCTATCTAATCAAAATATTAAGGTGCGTCGTTATTTAGAAACAGAAAAATGGATTCGGTGAAGACTGGAAAAAAGTTATCTATTTGGATGAAATAGATAATAAATCAAAAATTAATCGTTTCCAATCAGATGGCAAACCATACTAATGGCGTTGAGTTTCAACGACATCTAGTGCGATAGACTGCAAAAACTAATGAAGGTGATATTATGGTATAGGGGTGTTTCGCTTGATGGAACATTGGTCCGTTAGTCAAAATCACTGGAATTATGAAAAAATAAAACTACTTGGATATTTTACCGTCAAATTTATCTGATTTTATGGACAATTGTCTTATCCAAAGGAAGACATCATCCAACAAAATTCCTATTCGAAGGACACTGCCAGAATTGGTACTCGTTGATGTCTATATCAACAATTTCAACCCATCCAATGTTACTGACCCTAATACGAATGAGAATTTGTGGTTTATTGTAAAGTGGAGACTATGGATTTACCGAATAGAGCCGAGCAACTGGGGGAGCTATGGAGCAGATTACAAGTCGTATGGAAAATTAAGTTGAAAATATGTCGAAACGTCTAGAAAATTTAATTAAAGGCAAATTCCTTTGGACCAAATATTAAAAAAATTAATTTGAAGACATTTGTCCTTTACGACCAAAACTGTACTGAATGAGTTTCTATTAGTTTTTGTTGTATATCTCTTTTGTGCTTGTTAATGAATTAGATTTTTAATCGTTATTTTATTATACAATAACTAATAAACTTATACTGAAAATTTTATAATATTTGAGCTGTTGTAAAAAAATTTACAGCACTTCTAATGGAAAAGTGGCAAACATCCGAACGGTTTTGCTCACCACTGTAGGTGTTTGGCGGTGTTATAATCCGATTTCAGCCTTTTTTTGTATAATGGTGTACTAAAGGGAAATAGTAAGCTTAGTAGTTTGCGAGACAAGTTTCATCAAGATATCAAGATTTTTACTCAGGACAGACACCCTGATCACTTTGACATGTATTGGTTATATCATATATCTAACCATTTTGGTTTAGTTTAGTGCAAAAGTATAAAAATTAGGGCACAGTTTTCTGCGCATTCGTCCTCTCTGTTTGCATTGTAAACTTTGTTTCAAATATATAAAGATGATGCCCAAAATCATTTTTTCAGTGTCATGTGGCTTTATTTCGATAAAATTTCAAAAAAAGGAAACAACGTCAGCGCAGACACTTTTTCGTATCGTGTTATGATCATTGCAATGAATTCTTTACAATTGTAAGTATGTTAGTTATATATACATATATATCAAAATTCCAAATTTTTCTTTTTGATGGAAAAAGCATGATGTACGATTTCAGATAATGAAATCACCAATGACAGTATAGTTCCTGCAAAAAAAAAAAAAAACAATTATGTTATTGTGCTTTCAATGAAAGCAAATACTTACCAACTAGTAAAAAATATATTCCAGACAGATTTGAAAAATTGACCGGAAAAACAATATGAACTGTTTGGCAAGTTGGCCGTTTTGGCCGTCGTTTATTCAAAATTCTTCCGATTAATCCGATCTCTCGAGCCCAGTGCAATCTTAAAATAAGACATTTACAGTAGTTTAACAACATTGTTTTTAAAAAATTAGAGTTGTTTAGATTTTCTTGTGAAATATTTTATATTGTAATCATTACTCATGGGGTTATAATGTGACATGTGATGGAATGTTTTTAATATTTTAACCAACAAAGTATCATTATACAACTCTTGCATATACTTTTTATTATTATATTGGCATATGTTATATAATTAAGGTACTCACAATTTGTCATAAAATTATATGTCATAAATATAAAATAAAACAAGTAAGGGAGGGCTAAGTTCGGGTGTAACCGAACATTTTATACTCTCGCAATTTATTGATGTAATTTTATAAAGACAACACAATTTGACCCATATATTCGGTATAAAGTTCAATAGAATAACTAAAATCATCATTAATGATTAAGATAATGATTATAAGAAAAAAATTCAGAGGGAATGAATTACATAAAAATATCTGAGGGATTTACCTATATTTTTGGTGAAAAATTACCCTTAGGCACTGAGTTCTTCATGTTCGATATCAGGGGCCTTAAAAAGTCATGGTTGGATTTTGACAATTTTTCCACAAGTGATGTCACAGCTCAAATACAGTATTTGTGTAATGTTTTATTCCGCTGTCTTCATTTGTTCCCAATGTATATATGTATTATAAAGTGAACGAATCAAAAGAATTCAAAATTGAGTTATATGGGAAGTAGACGTAGTTGTGCACCGATTTCGACCATATTCCACCCGTGTCATCAGGGTGTCAAGAAAGTGTAATATAATTTCCTTAAGTGGGCGACGCCACGCACATTTTCCATTTTGTAAAAAAATCTCAGTGCAGCTTCCTTCTGCCATTTCTTCTGTAAAATTTAGTGTTTCTGACGTTTTTCGTTAGAGAGTCAACGCACTTTTAGTAATTTTCAACCTAACCTTTGTATGGGAGGTGGACGTGGTTATTATCCGATTTCTTTCATTTTTGGACTGTATAAGGAAATGGCTAAAATAAATGACTGTAGAAAGTTTGGTTTATATAGCTTTATTGGTTTGCGAGTTATATACAAAAAACTTATTTGGGGCGGGTTCATGCCCACTTTTCCAAAAAAAAACATCCAAATGTGCCCCTCCCTAATGGGATCCTATGTTCCAAATTTCATTTTCATAACTTTATTTATGGCTTAGTTATGACACTGTATAGGTTTTCGGTTTCCGCCATTTTGTGGGCATGGCAGTGGACCGATTTTGCCCATTTTCGAAAGCAACCTCCTCAGGGTGGCAAGGAACATGTGTTCCAAGTTTCATTAGGATATCTTAATTTTTACTTAAGTTATCGCTTGCACGGACAGACGGACAGACATCCGGATTTCAAATCCACTCGTCATCCTGATCATTCATGTATATACTAGCAGACCCGGCCACACGTTTTTGTGGCTAAGGTATACATTAAATTAAGTTGGTCCAATCTTGGCTTCGGCGACGATGTTGATTACTCGAGGTTGATTTATTTTAAGTAGCATGATGACAACTCACACTACTTTTAATTGAATAGTATGTATGTGATTGGCGTTGCAACCGTTTAGCCGGTTATAGCCGAATCGACGATAGTGCGCCACTCCTCTCTGGACTAATAAAAAAGTAAAATAGATCTTATTACAAGAAAATGTTAAATATTCCACTATTTTCGCAATATTTTTGAACTTTGGGTAATATTTCCATATAGAAGGGAACTGAACTCTTGTTCTTACCCATTTTTTAGAAAACTAAAAAAACACTTTAAATTAAACGGAACCAATAAACTCTTCACTTTTTTAATATTTTTTTTTTACACAGATCGTGATTGCTAAGTTTTCGTTACATTGGTTTAATTATATGAGCACACCCGACTAGATCACCTGCGAATGAGCTCTGCGATTTCTTTATGAACATTGATCCGTCTATAGAACGAAGTCTAATTTTTAAGAGACAAATTGCTAATGCGACTGCTGTGTATCAGTCTGAATTTAAGGAGCTTTTGTCACCTAGGAACATATCCCCTATAATCCCATATAAATTACCTTCCCGTATTCACGGTTTCTGTATTCGCGGCATATTTATGGAACATATACCCGCGAATAAAGAGCTTTTACTGTAATAGTAAAAAGTACCATGTACTACAAATATACCACTATGGTCATGAAAGCACATTGAGTAGATCTTGTACTTGTAGTGCTACCTTGTCGAAATCTTGTTTAAAGCAGAAGATAAGAACTAATAATATTGTAAAGGAATTGCCAACGTACCTAGTTCTGTATGGCATTCATGTAATGAGTCCTTAGTACAACCCCATTATTATTTTGAACAAAACAAATTGAAGAGCATTGTTCTTACATTTCTTGAATTAATAATTTAAGTAAAGTTAAGCCAAAGAAGAGGGAATGCATCTTGGTGAATGGATTTGAGCACTGCCTTCCGCCTTCATATTTTGTAAAATAATTAGAGAATAGCAGCTACTTGGCAAGCAACTCTGACAATATTTCTCGTTTGTTTCTCGGATGTTGTTAAAAATGTTTAACCGGAATGCTCATTGAATTTCTAACAAGGAATTTTAAAACGAGTTGATCTCCATTTTCAGTCCAAATGGTAAATACACTATTTCCTCAAAGTAATAAAAAGTATACTTTCTAACAAGAGTATTTTCTCACTTATTTATCAAAAGACCAGAGAAAGATTTGCCCTCCAATCTCCTCGGCAATTTTTCGAAGGCTTTTCTTTTTTCAAGTTTTTCGTGAGTTTTTTAATTATATTAATATTTTTTATTAGTGGATTTCCTATTTCCTAATGTAGATTCATATGTAGAAAATGCACTTAGAAACATATAGTATTGGATAAAATTGTATATAATAAAAGCATAATTATATATACTTCAACCCAGTCATGTATTTCCCATATAACATTTCTCTTAGTCTTATAGCCTCTCTCTCTCTGACTTCACAGTTGATAACTCATGGGTCAAGATATACATATGTACATATTTATATTGAAGTAGAACAGAAATTCCGACTGCGTAGACTCGTTGATGGAAAAAAAGTGATAAATCTATCGGATAGTATATTTCAAGTGAAACTCATCATTTACTAAAAACTATCTAATCTTAACTTAATCCACATAGTACATCCAGTTAATGAATGAAAAGTTAATGGAAATGGCTTCGTGCCTCTCCATAGTTTGGATTCCAACTGCCATAAGAACCACTTACGAACAGCTATACCTGGCACATTCATATAAAGGACCAAATGCTGCGCAATCCCTCAATGCACCGCTTGATTAATGACATTGCCAATTTAACATTAAATGCAAAGCACTCATTCCTCGTTCTCGGGTGGTGTGAAAAATCACTGAAAATTGGCTGCCACACTTGTCCGGCCGTAGCCTTCGTGCACTTAATCCCCCAGATACCGTTTATGTGCGCATTGTACGTAGAATGTTGAGCGGAATTTTGAATGAAATCATTTTAATGCGTCAATTTAATTACGCACGTGACAGCTGTGACAAAGCCGCACTGAAATTGAGCGCGAGTGAGTTGAACTGAGGAACGATTGATGATGAAAATTGCTAAGCAGCGCCGAGCAAAGCGTGTGGCAATATGCACTTGTACAAAATACAACAAAAGCAAAAACATTAATTTTGTCAGTGTTGCATTCTGCCACAGTCTAGCGGTATTGGTGGTGGTGGCGATTTTCATTAAATATGATAAATGAAGGACGATTTATAGCGGCAATCGATCGTGAACGTATGTGAGTGCGTGTGTGGCTTATATGCAAAAATCCCTGCGCCTGACGTGATCACGCTGAAAAGTATGCAAAGTGCCACAACATGTTGCAATTGGGCGCGGCCGGCTGATGCTGCATTGTTATTTACGTGGCTTTGCCTCAGGAAACGGAAGCCACACGGTTGGCGGCGGTTATCCGCTTGATTGTTTGCATATTGCCTGCTTATGCTCGCTCACTTGATCTCATTGTTGTTGTTGTTGTCATTGTTATTACACGCTTTGCGAAATGAAATTGACAAAAATTAAACGCAAGTGGCTGCCACAGACTCTGCCAACGGATATCGAGCGTTGTGCTGCCGCCGCCGCCGCTGTCAGGGTGACATGATAAATTACTGCAAATTATTCTTGCCACAACAACAATAGCGTCGCATGCTTGTTACGCACTTCTGCCGAAAAGTGCCAAGTGGTTGGAGGAAGCCTTTCGAGGCCTCCACTTTTGTTTGAATTTTGCATTTTGTCAAGCCTTGTGAATATCCTTGTTTGGATGTGTATTTGTATTTGCCACACGGCCTTTATCTATGCCATGGTGTATTTAAAAGTTAATTGAAGCAAACAGCTACGTCAGTGACAACAACAACAACCGCAACATTAGCAATAATGAAGCAACAACAAAATGGCAAAACCGCAAGCGACAAAGAGTTTTGCAGGCGAAGCCAACAACCACCCTGTGTTTGTGTTGCCACACCCACTTAGCCATAGTCACCGTTAGTCTTGCAGGAATTCGCGGCGCGCCGCTAAAGTCGACAACCATTAAAAAAGCAAATTATTCAAATTGTATTTGCAACAAATCGCGACATTTTTGTTGTTTATTTTACGCCGATGTCTGCTCATTACTTGATCTATTGTTGTTGTTGTTCGTGTATTCGTACAGAGCTAAAGTTTGTTATCTGTTTTATCTGATTTACTACGAGACCGTTAAGATTTATGATGCCACATCAAAAATTGTGCGTGCTGTAGCGACCCAAATGTGGCAGCATGAGAGAAGCACAGTAGTGTTCCTTCAATTCTTGCTCACTAACACACACACACACACACTTTAATGGAATGAAAAATTAGACAGCCAAATGTTACAAACTCTTACAACCTAAAACACTCAAACACATATGCAAAGATAGCATAGAGTAACCCCCCAACCTCTCTATTGGACTCATCAAACCGGGAGTATTCTCCATTCCTCACAGCAACCGGCTGTACGCATCGCTGTTGTGGCGAAATTGGTCACTAAATGTTGACACCGAACACTCAGCGGGACGAAAATTGCCGCTGACAGTGGCCGAGCAGCAATTCGGTCACTTCAACAGCCTTTGTTGCTCTGTCCGTTGTCTGTGTGCTAACACTTCCGCTTCGACCAAATCGAGTAGAACGTTTTAATTTGCCGCTGTCAGCAGCAGACTTGGTTACATTGGTGACCAACAAACAGCAACAATAAAAACAATGAAAAATATAACAATGTTGGAGTTTTGGGGAACGAAGCTAACTGATTTACGCTGAATATGAATTTGAAGAGTGTCGAATCGAACATACAACTCGGGTAAATCAAACAGAAATACTGGACAACATAGTTCTTGTTACATATTAGGTTAGCAAATATCGCTCTTCCGACTTTTTTCGAGTTAGACCGGTATGTGGTATCTCGTGACATCGCCCAGGAGATGGGAATTAGTCACCAAACCATTTTAAACCATCTGCAGAAATAAGCTTGATATTTGGGTGCCGCAAGATTTGACGCAAAAAAAAACTTCTGGACCGAATCAACGCCTGCGATATGCTGCTGAAACGGAATGAATTCGACCCATTAAAACCCTTAAACCAAATAATACCGGATTATATCATGCTAGTCTCTCCAAGATCAAATATTCACTAACACTATAAGGCTCTCATTTTTCATGACATTTGAAATAGTTATTCTAGATATAGAGTTTAGTGCTTAACTGTCCTTCAATCAAAAATCTTACCTCGGATATTTAAAATCATCTTCCAAAATTAAATAGGTTCTTTCAACAAAAATAAGTATTAATAAAATAAAAGCAAAATCTAAATAAAAAATAAAGCAGTACTCTAAAGGAACAGTTTCATAATAGTCTAATAAGTAAATGATGAGTCTTCATCTCCTCCTCACCCAAAGGAAGAAGCAAACAGAAATGTAACTAAAAGTTAAGACACCACAACAAAAGTAAAGCAAAAACACCAACGCAATGCAATGCCAGCAAGCAATTCCCACTACTTTATTTAATTACGCACGTGACAGCTGTGACAAAGCCGCACTGAAATTGAGCGCGAGTGAGTTGAACTGAGGAACGATTGATGATGAAAATTGCTAAGCAGCGCCGAGCAAAGCGTGTGGCAATATGCACTTGTACAAAATACAACAAAAGCAAAAACATTAATTTTGTCAGTGTTGCATTCTGCCACAGTCTAGCGGTATTGGTGGTGGTGGCGATTTTCATTAAATATGATAAATGAAGGACGATTTATAGCGGCAATCGATCGTGAACGTATGTGAGTGCGTGTGTGGCTTATATGCAAAAATCCCTGCGCCTGACGTGATCACGCTGAAAAGTATGCAAAGTGCCACAACATGTTGCAATTGGGCGCGGCCGGCTGATGCTGCATTGTTATTTACGTGGCTTTGCCTCAGGAAACGGAAGCCACACGGTTGGCGGCGGTTATCCGCTTGATTGTTTGCATATTGCCTGCTTATGCTCGCTCACTTGATCTCATTGTTGTTGTTGTTGTCATTGTTATTACACGCTTTGCGAAATGAAATTGACAAAAATTAAACGCAAGTGGCTGCCACAGACTCTGCCAACGGATATCGAGCGTTGTGCTGCCGCCGCCGCCGCTGTCAGGGTGACATGATAAATTACTGCAAATTATTCTTGCCACAACAACAATAGCGTCGCATACTTGTTACGCACTTCTGCCGAAAAGTGCCAAGTGGTTGGAGGAAGCCTTTCGAGGCCTCCACTTTTGTTTGAATTTTGCATTTTGTCAAGCCTTGTGAATATCCTTGTTTGGATGTGTATTTGTATTTGCCACACGGCCTTTATCTATGCCATGGTGTATTTAAAAGTTAATTGAAGCAAACAGCTACGTCAGTGACAACAACAACAACCGCAACATTAGCAATAATGAAGCAACAACAAAATGGCAAAACCGCAAGCGACAAAGAGTTTTGCAGGCGAAGCCAACAACCACCCTGTGTTTGTGTTGCCACACCCACTTAGCCATAGTCACCGTTAGTCTTGCAGGAATTCGCGGCGCGCCGCTAAAGTCGACAACCATTAAAAAAGCAAATTATTCAAATTGTATTTGCAACAAATCGCGACATTTTTGTTGTTTATTTTACGCCGATGTCTGCTCATTACTTGATCTATTGTTGTTGTTGTTCGTGTATTCGTACAGAGCTAAAGTTTGTTATCTGTTTTATCTGATTTACTACGAGACCGTTAAGATTTATGATGCCACATCAAAAATTGTGCGTGCTGTAGCGACCCAAATGTGGCAGCATGAGAGAAGCACAGTAGTGTTCCTTCAATTCTTGCTCACTAACACACACACACACACACTTTAATGGAATGAAAAATTAGACAGCCAAATGTTACAAACTCTTACAACCTAAAACACTCAAACACATATGCAAAGATAGCATAGAGTAACCCCCCAACCTCTCTATTGGACTCATCAAACCGGGAGTATTCTCCATTCCTCACAGCAACCGGCTGTACGCATCGCTGTTGTGGCGAAATTGGTCACTAAATGTTGACACCGAACACTCAGCGGGACGAAAATTGCCGCTGACAGCGGCCGAGCAGCAATTCGGTCACTTCAACAGCCTTTGTTGCTCTGTCCGTTGTCTGTGTGCTGACACTTCCGCTTCGACCAAATCGAGTAGAACGTTTTAATTTGCCGCTGTCAGCAGCAGACTTGGTTACATTGGTGACCAACAAACAGCAACAATAAAAACAATGAAAAATATAACAATGTTGGAGTTTTGGGGAACGAAGCTAACTGATTTACGCTGAATATGAATTTGAAGAGTGTCGAATCGAACATACAACTCGGGTAAATCAAACAGAAATACTGGACAACATAGTTCTTGTTACATATTAGGTTAGCAAATATCGCTCTTCCGACTTTTTTCGAGTTAGACCGGTATGTGGTATCTCGTGACATCGCCCAGGAGATGGGAATTAGTCACCAAACCATTTTAAACCATCTGCAGAAATAAGCTTGATATTTGGGTGCCGCAAGATTTGACGCAAAAAAAAACTTCTGGACCGAATCAACGCCTGCGATATGCTGCTGAAACGGAATGAATTCGACCCATTAAAACCCTTAAACCAAATAATACCGGATTATATCATGCTAGTCTCTCCAAGATCAAATATTCACTAACACTATAAGGCTCTCATTTTTCATGACATTTGAAATAGTTATTCTAGATATAGAGTTTAGTGCTTAACTGTCCTTCAATCAAAAATCTTACCTCGGATATTTAAAATCATCTTCCAAAATTAAATAGGTTCTTTCAACAAAAATAAGTATTAATAAAATAAAAGCAAAATCTAAATAAAAAATAAAGCAGTACTCTAAAGGAACAGTTTCATAATAGTCTAATAAGTAAATGATGAGTCTTCATCTCCTCCTCACCCAAAGGAAGAAGCAAACAGAAATGTAACTAAAAGTTAAGACACCACAACAAAAGTAAAGCAAAAACACCAACGCAATGCAATGCCAGCAAGCAATTCCCACTACTTTATGTCGCATTGCACAGAAAGGACATTTAAAGTTATGAAAGCCGCCCAAGAGCGCGCTAAATTACAAAAGAATGACACTCTCAAAGCTCTGCTGCTAATGTAAACGCGAAGAATACAGTAAAGTGCCCTGGAGACGATCAAATAATTGCGTCAAACAGTGCATATGTGTTAGTGATGTTCAATCGTGTGTTGCCCGCAAACGTTCAAATTAACACGTCAAACATCAGTTTAGTTTTGAGCTCGTAACGTACGGTCATCATGTCATCGTCAGATGATGATTATCTATTATTGGCATGTGCTGCAATTCTTATGAAAAAAAATTTCTCCATTTTTGTATTATTTTATATTATTTAGTTTATTTTATTATATTTGATTTTACTTTATTTAATTTAATTTAATTTAATTTAACTTAATTTAATTTAATTTATTTTAATTTAATTTAATTTAACTTTTTTTTATTTTATTTAATTTAATTTAATTTTATTTTATTTTATTTTTTTTATTTTATTTTATTTTTTTATTTTATTTAATTTAATTTCATTTAATTTAATTTAATTTTATTTTTTTTATTTTATTTTATTTTATTTTATTTTTTTATTTTATTTTATTTAATTTAATTTTATTTTATTTTTTCCGTTTCGCTTCACTTCACTTTTCTAGTCCTCTCAGCAGGGATAAAGGGATGTCCAACTTATTCCAGTGTGAGAGCGCCTCAAAATTTGCGTTTTTTATAACATTTTGCATTATTACCAGATCAGACAAAATACTAATTTTTGGGCATTTAAATAAAAATACCTAACATTTATTAAGGTTAAAAATTATTATATACTGAATGTTTAATATAAAATAACTTATTTCAATTTCATTTAGCGATAAAATGGTATATTAAAATAGCCGGTTTTCGAAGTTTCAGTAATAAATATGGTCAATTATTAAATGTCAACTGAAAATAAATCAATTTCTTTTATAATTTTCCATGAAAAATTAGTTGCTCGATGCTGCAATTCACAAAAATATTCTTAAACCACTTATAAATTACGCGTTTTCATTGATATTTATTGTTTAAAGTTCTTATTACTGATCTTGCAAGGCGGCTAAAAATGTCTCCATCGCATTATTTTTTTGGCAACATTTCAATCTGGCCTTTCCAGTTTCCCAATTGCGAAACGTCAAAACCTCCTCATCTCGACGAACTGTCAAAGTTTAGGTGGTTTTGACGTTTACAATTGCGCTCTCACTTCCAGTGATATGAGAGTTGTACATCTCTTTATCTCTGCCTCTCAGCTTGAAATTTTCCCTGCAAATGAGCTCATGCTTGTCAAACATGAGTGGAGACGATCAAATTATCGTCCGTCAAATAGAAATATCAAAAATTTTTGATTTTCATCAAACAGAGCCGACAACAAGTCGGTGTAGCGTACGTGTAGCCGACGAGAGCCGACGACACCAACACACTTAAAGTGTTTGACGCAATTATTTGATCGTCTCCAAGGCACTTAAGACGAAGCAGATTGAAAGTGCAGAGGAGGAGCACCGAAAGAAGATAAACTTTTGCAGTCATCCCGTTGATTTCACGCGAGTCTATTGTTCCCGAAGGTGTGACGTTGAGGACTTGATTCTTCTTCCTTGTGGACATTTCCTTCTATTTGAGAGTATGTGTGTATAAAATCCATTGGTGTGAGTATTTACACTTTGTTTAGTATATAAATAAACGCGTTTTTGTTGTGCTTTTATTTTATTTGCTGCTAATTTGTGGGCTTTGCCGCTGTCAGCGCATTAAATTGGCCGTTAAGATGCTAATGCGCGATTTTTTCGTCTTCGCTCTCACACTCTTTCAGAACAAAGATACTTATACTGTAGGAATTTAAGACAAAAACAAGTCCAAAATTCGTTTATATATTGTGTGTGAAAAATTATAAGAAAATAGTATACATACGACACTTATATTCTTATATCGGGTCTAAATAACTCGAAGTTCTAAATTATAATAAATTTTGCACTGACCGAAAAGTGTTCAAAATGAAGTGGAGAATCAATAAATAAAGATTGTAATCAAGAGTCATGGTCTCTATGCGAAGAATAGAAACAGCTCTTATTGATTCAGAAAATATATTTTGAGATGTTACAAAGGAGACCTCGACTTCGGTCCGACTGAATAATAAACGCTTTTTTTGTAATGTTAAATTAGGTAAAATGAAACTTAGTGCGAAAATGGTAAACTAAAGACTTATTCTCCAAATCCGAGATAGAACATAATCATTAGAATCGTTCATATACATTAATATCCACAAGTTGACGGTGTGATTTGATATCACACATCCTCAGCAGTTACCGTGGGAAGTCATTTATGATAACTTATATAACCTCTATGAGAGACTGCTTCGGCTTTCCTTAAACGAGTTGTACATAATTTTATAAGCTTCTAATTCCAAATGTATAGTCCTTTGCCTTTTGTTCAAACCCATATAAATAAAATTTCTTACTTTTTAAATGCAATTTTTTTTCTATATAAGAGTTCTGTACAAAGAAAGACTTGCCACTATTCTTTTTGTACTAAAACAGTATTTTATATTTTCGGTATACGATAAATGCAAGTTACTTCGGTACAAAGTGTATTCAACAAAGTGAACCAGGTATATGACATTTCATTTTTTTTTACCCGAATTCGACATGTTTGTTGCCATTGATTTAACCCTTACTTTTATTCAAAAATTCTAATTTTGAAATTCAAAAGTAAACAAATTTCAAACCAAAAAAAAATATTTTTTAAATGAATAAAAGAAAATGCCGAATACTTTCTGCTTATGCAAAACAAGTCATGGAAGCAATTTACTAATGTTTTGTGCTCCAACTGGCAAATTGCAAACAATTTTATCAATATATATTATATTGTTCAAGATAAAAAAGGCGGGTTAATGTAAACAAATACATGAATTGTTTACTTTTTTATTGTCAAAAACGGGTATGTCAAATACTTAGTTCACTTTGTTGAATACACTTTGCTTCGGTACAGGCTTTCATATATTTAGTACTTAATATTGTAGCCACTGTTCACAGCGACATCTATGAGTGTACTTTTGAGGATTGGGCACAGAATAAGCACAAATCGTAACCAATAGACCGAGGAAGAGTAATATCGTAAATTTACAGGAAAATGATTTTTTTTTAATATTCTACCTAATTGGAATTGAATAATGCTTTCAAGTCATATTCTATTAAAATTTTTATAATAGTATTATTTTACTATTTTAATAAATCAAAATCAGTAGGATCAACCGAAAACTAAATATGACAGCACATCTCTTTGTAAAGGGAAATTACTTAAAGATTTTTGTTAGCGGCATCTGTGAGTTGAAAGTGAGATTTTAGTACTATAAACATATTTGTAGATCTAATGTGATTTATATATAAAGATTCCCAGCAGATTTTAGGATGATCGTTTGAAACCTCCTGGATTAATCCTTTAGGAGATATCCTATACTCCCTATTACTCCTAATACTCGTGTGTAAATACAAGTAAAATTGTATACTCGTTTTTAACATTGCATGTCATTGGAACGCGAGTACTCCTTTTAACCTCCTAATGGAGATCTCAATGATTACTGCTATAGGATATCTCTATGATTACTCCTAAAGGAGATCTCTATGTTTACTACTATAGGATATCTCTACGATTAAACATAAAGGAGATCTCTATGATTACTACTATAGGAGATCTCTATGATAAATCCTATATTATTTTCAACCTGCAATTATTTTAACAAAAACAAATTTTTATAATTTTAGTTTTTATTAAAGTTTTTTAATTAAATGAATGTACATGAAATCTATTATTATTTTTTATATTATAAGTGTTCCTGTAGAACTGAGCCTTACATTTGAGAAACGCCTTTTTGATCTTTGCCTCAAAATCAGGGTAAGAGTAATCATCTTTTAAGGCCTCTAAAAATTAAACCTGTTAAAAAAATAGATGACATGAATTGAAATTATGTATTACCGTAAAGAAATTTATTGAAAAGTTCATAATTCTTCAATGCAATTTTATTTTGGCTCCATCCCAATTCACTTTTAAGAGCAGGGACTCCGCAATCACTTCATCCAAAATTTTTGATAGGGGTCTCTTTGAAAAGTTTTGCTTCAGATACGCCACCTATAATAAACTCAAACTGTTTAGTAACATCTTATCAAATGTATTTTATCATACTCACAATTTCTGCCTCAGGCTTATTCAAAAGCAAGGACTCTGTAGATGCTAAATCATTCATGTTTTTAATAGGAAATATCATTAATTCAATCTTCATCGGTGGAAATATGTCAATAATCCGCTCCAGGAGTATAGTGTTCTGCGCCGATATTTCCTCTAGCTTCCGTATTCTTTGTTCCATGTTTTTCAATTTCATTACCACTTTCCACATAATTTTTATTTTGTGTATTATTATTTTGTTTTTTTATATAAAAATATTTAATTTTTTATTCAGTAGGCGTTTTAAATGCCTTTTAGAGTACATTTAATTATCAATTTAAAATATTTAATACTCAATAGATATAAAACACTTACGTCTGCGCGCTTTAAAACACAGTTGAAATGAACAATTGCTTGAAGACAGAAATTAACAGTTATTATTTCCCGTTAAATTGTAATTTTTGAATCAAAAGTACGATTTTTATCGTAAATTACATTTTTAATTTTTAAGCTACGAAAAATTAAAAAATCTCCTTTATTGCTCCTAAAGGAGGACAAAAGGAGATCAATACTGAAATGAAAAAAAAAAAAAATCACAATAGAAGTATAAAATCTCCTTTTTTGCTCCTAAAAGATGACAAAAGGAGGTCAACACTAAAATAAAATATAAAAAAAACACAATATAAGAACAAAATTAAAAAATCTGCCTTACTGCTCCTAAAAGAGGTCAATAGGAGGACTCTTTCATTCCTCCTTTCAGGAGATCTCGCTTTTAAATCTGCTGGGTAAGGATAAACAAATTATGCAGAAATTAGAATAAAATATACTTTACTATAAAGAAACCACCTTGTTGCATAAATTGTTTAAAAATATGCATTCAACACATGGAGAGGTATATAACGTTTCTCTTTCGCGAATATGTACAAAAGCGTTGTTTTTGAAGTTTCTTAGGAAAGATTTGGGAATCCTCAAACAATTTCAAATGTACCTCACTGTGTTTTTAAAATAGTAGAAGAGTTACAGTGGTAAAAGAAGAATAAAAAAGTTATATACCAGCCTATGGTTTATATTAAGAACTTTCAGAATAATGAAAACACTTCTTATTCTGAAAATGTTCAATAAAAATTAAGCACGAAACAAAAACATAAGATTAAGTTTATCGAGACCACAAGGGATTCCAATCCCGGCAGTATCATAATGACCCTCCCAAAGGTCTGGGTGCGTCGACAGAGAACCACTTAGATCTAACCTAACCCAACCTATTCACGAAACACGTCCAAGAAACAAGTTGATGATAGTTCTAAAATAACTTTAAAGCAATTATATTTTGAACAATTGAAATAAATAAACGATTGTTTGAGAAATTTTTTAGAAAATACCATAAACGAGGGATAAGCTCTTCTTAAGACAATGCTAAGTCTACAATATCAGCGTTGACAAAAGGATTTTTTCGGCCGTAATATTAAATTGAATACTACAGTAACCTAATTGGGGACCCAATGCTTTAAAACAATAAGGGCTTAATTTCCGACACGATCAGCAATCGATCTGTATGATTTGAAAATTGTTTCAAACGAAAGCCTAGTAGTTCTAATTTTGAACAAGTAAGGAAGGGCTAAGTTCGGATGTATTTTATACTCTCGCAATTTATTGAAGAAATTTTATTTACATAACACAAAAATTTACCCATAATTTCGGCATAAAGTTGAATAGAATAACCTAAGTCGTCGTATATAGTATATGAGGGCTGAGGTAATGCAAGGTGCACTATATCCTTGCTAAGATATCTCACATATTAACCAATACATATATGCGGAATAAAGCCCAACGAATTTTTGAAAAACCTATAAATAATTATATGGGAGCTAGGAGATGTTATAGACTATAAATATTATATGCCGAATTTCATCGACAAGAGAATCGACTGAAGAAAGTTTGGTTTGTATAGCCTCATTGGTTTGAGAGATATATACAAATAACCGGGGGCGGAGCCACGTTCACTTCCCCAAAAAAATTACATCCGAATGCCCCTTCCTAGTGCGATCCTTTATTCCAAAATTTACTGTTATAACTTTATTGATGCCTTAGTTATGACACTTTATGTGTTTTTGGTTTTCGCCAATTTGTGGGCATGGCAATGGTCCGATTTTGTCCATTTTCGAAAGCAAAGAAAGAAAATGTGAACAAAACTATAATACTCCCTTAGCAACTTTTGTTGCGAGAGTATAAAAATAATGAAACTGTTATAAACACTATTTTGTTATTTGTTGGGACAAAAATATATGTAACCTTCGTATACAGATGTTTTTAGTCGAAAACTCACAAAACATGTTTCATGTTCTATAGAAAAAATCATATTAATAACACCAAAATCCAAAATATATCGGTCATATAAATATGTAATTCTAAAACTAATCAATACTATAGGGCTTTCATATAAAATAGTTTTCGAAATCAAAAAACCAGCCAGTGATCCCAACAACAAAACAAAAAATAATTAAAACACGGAAACAAAAAAATCTCTACACATTTAACAAAACTTGGGTAAAAAGAAAGAGAGAAAATATTTAGATATTCACAGCAACAAACAAAAATCGGCATTTTATACACCAACACACGAATTTTTAATCAAATTTATTGATTACTTAAAAAAAAGTTCCGTAAATTTATTGTCGAGAAAATGAAATTAAAACACGGCTCAACTACATAAATATATATGAAGGTGTATGTGTGTGTGTATGTATGTAACTGAACACAACTTAACTTCGCAAGTTCTCTCACGTATGCATTTTGTTTCTTTTTGTTGTTTTTCAAATCAAACGAGCATTCGAATGCACTGAAATGTGGTGAAGCGTTAATAAATATGCATTTGATAACATAAATAAATGGGCTTAAAATGCCGCATTAAGCGCTTATTAACTACCAAACTTTAAGAACCTAATTACAAATTCATTAATGCGCAGTTCGGAATGGCATCTGGGCAGGTTTATAGCGTTTGCTTGGTGGAAAAAAGTGAAACTCTCAGCGGTGTAGCAGGTGTTCAATAGACACGGCACCTTGGCTATTGGCATATGTATAGATGCATGGAAGTGCATCGTGTGAAGTATTCAGTTACATGAAATGCATACTTGCAACATTATCAACTGCATTTGTTATTATTATCAGTGCATTTTATACAAGGTGTTCGAAAACAACAAGCTCAGATTACCTAAAATAATATGAAATTGTTTCGAGAAATAATCAGTCGGTGGTAGAAAGTCTTAAATAAAGATTTTTATTTATTTTAACTTCGAAAAATCTTCACATTATACCTCGTCAATCATTTGCAGACATGTTTATTGCATGCCACATACAATTTAAGATGTCAAAAAACACATTTCGCGAATCCATCGAAAATGCCAATTTTAAATGAAGATTCTTCTAGCGATAACGATGGAGACCGCGCAATGGTCATGCCAGACAATGCAGTTGCAGATTTACAGAAACAAATTCGTCAGTTACAACTATCTTTGTAAGCCTCCGAAAAGGAGAGGTTATCTCTAAAACAAACACTCGCATCGACAACTGCCGCCGTCGATATCAAGATTGCTGAGTCACTTGCCGACTCTTTTCAGTCAGTGCTGCCGCACCTATTACAAATATTGCCGATACTTCTGCCTACTAATTGCCACACATGAGCTTTGCCAACGCCGCCGTTCTTGCCCCCCCCCAAATTCTAACGTCAACGCTGCCGATTTTTCTTTTACAGTATTATTATAAGAAATACATACATATGTACATATCTAGTAATAGAATATGTTAAAAAAAACAACAAAGCTAAAAACAAAAACATAAGATAGGCCTCGAATAAGCACAAAAACAACAAAAAATCAATTGTCAATGAATTCTTCGAAGAACGAATTTATGAGAAATGAACGGGAATTTCTGGAAATTTTCTGGCATATATTCATGTTTCGAATTGCACAGATCAAATTGGAATTCAGAATTTTCTTGCAAATAAGTTCACGAGAAATTTAACCAATCGGTATATTTTCATTATTTCAAAGAAAAAAATAAAGAATAGGTGTCGAAAATTTTTAATATTAACCTAAGGACTATATATGTACAATATTATTCAGGTGCAAAAAAAACAAAAATATTCTGCATTAGAGGAACTCTGGACGCAAACTTTCAGAGCGATCACTTTAGGAGTTTACTTAAATATTACGTCGCGATAATTGAATGAATGAAATCGGAAAATTCAGCCTCCATGACGAAACATCGCCAAACGGCTTGAGGCTGATCGACTTCGCTGGGGCCCGAAATATGGTCATCTGTAGTAACAGATTCCAGCATAAGAAAATACATCAAGCTACTTGGCTGTCTCCTGATCGAAACACGCGAAACCAAATCGATCACGTTGTGATAGACAAAAGACATGTCTCCTGTGTTTTAGACGTGCGTACGCTCCGAGGACCAAATATAGACTCGGACCATTATCTGGTTGCAGCGAAGATGCGCCCCCGCCTCTGTGCAGTAAAGAACGCCCGTCAACAAACACAAGGAAGGTTCGACGTTGAAAAGCTGCAATCGTAACAGACATACACGAAATACTCTACTCGACTTGCACTCCTGCTCTCTGAGAGCACTCATCAGCATCTCGGTATAAGGAAACTATGAAACGGCATCTCAAACTCACTGCGTAGCGCTGCAGCCGAAACAATTGGATTTCGGCAACGACAAAAAACAAGCTGGTACGCTGAGGATTGCCGTCTCGCAGCGGAGAGAAAACAGACTGCCTACCTCGCAACGTGGCAAACGACCACAACACGCGGGGGATGGGATAGATACCGAGAGCTGAAGAGGGAAGCGAGGCGCATCTGCAGACAAAAAAAGAAAGAGGCCGAAATGCGTGAGTACGAAGAGCTTGAGAAGCTGGCAGACAGAGGGAATGCTCGAAAATTTTATGAAAAAATGAAGCGACTTAACGAAGGTTTCAAGACCGGAGCATCATGTAGAGACCAAGGTGGTAATCTGGTAACCGATGTCCAGGGCATACTGGGATTATGGAGGGAACACTTATCCGACCTGCTGAATGGCAATGAAAGTACAACACCAGGAAATGGCGAACCCGATCCCCCAACGATAACGATGGAATAGATGTTCCATTACCCGACCATGAAGAAATTCGAATAGCAATTACCCGCTTGAAGAAAAACAAAGCAGCAGGGGCCGATAGATTACCGGCAGAGCTATTGAAATACGGCGGCGAAGAACTAATAAGGTGCATGCATCAGCTTCTTTGCAGAATATGGTCGAAAGAAAGCATGCCTGACGATTGGAATCTCAGTGTGCTCTGCCCAATCCATAAAAAGGGAGATCCCACAATCTGCGCCAATTACCGTGGGATAAGCCTCCTATCGCCTCCACTCTGTTGGAGGGACCAGGTGGAGAGCGACCTGGTTACACTTGGAATCTCCAGCTGGCGCCGAACTGCGAAGGAGAGAGAGAAGTGGCGCACTATCGTCGATTCGGCTATAACCGGCTAAACGGTTGCAACGCCAATCACATACAATAGTAAATTACTCAATTTTTTTTGCTGAAATTTTCGAAGAAATATAATGTTGCTAAATCCACGATACTGGAAAAAGACAATCACTGCGTACCTCAGAGCCACCCAAAATAAAGATATGTAGTATGCGAAATAAGAACCGACAAGTATGAGCTTCATTGTTGAGAGAAAATACGACCTATACTCAAAAGGACAGGGAAACGAAGCTGAGTTTTACAAGTCATGGATGGCTCCAAAAAGTAAAAAACACGTCTCAGATTAATATTATTAGAAAAGCAGAAAATACAAAAAATACAAAAAATGGATAATCTTTCCTTTACATCTTTTTTAAATAACATTATTCTCTCGCAATTAATAATAATAATAATAATATGTATACGAAACAACAATAAAATGTGTAGTTTAATATGTAAACGTATATTTACTTATTATTTTTGGGTATTCGAAAACATGAGCATTTCTCAAATGTGTACTGCCATGGTTTTAATTAGATAACGTTTTCGACCGTGTGCTGTACTTGGATAAGGTGTATTTTTAATTATATTCTAGTAAACATTTTGATAAAGTCAAATTATTTAAGCAGTCACAAATTATTTAAAAATATAAACAAAAATGTTTAAGCCGGTTTCAATTTCAACGCTTGTATCTTGAAGTCAACATAACAAAATCTAATTATCAACAAGTAAGGAAGGACTAATTTCGGGTGTAACCGAACATTTTATACTCTCGCAATTTATTTATTTAATTTTATTAATATTATATAATACACAATTTGTTCTCATAAAGAGGCTCAAATCGATAATAGATGGAAAACATATTATACCAGTACATCAGTTCGGCTTTCGTGATCATCATTCAACAATTGACCAGGTATACCGAATCGTTAATTTCGTTGAAAATGCTATGGATAAGAACGTCTGTTCGGGGCTTTCTTAGACGGGTCTCAGGCTTTTGATAGAGTTTGGCATTCGGGTCTACCGCTGAAATTGAAACGCATGTTACCCAAAAAATATTGCGAAATAATTGCTTCATTCCTAAAAGATAGATACTTTCGCAAAAAACAATCCTTGCAACCGATAGAAGAGGGTGTTCCCCAGACTTGCTTTTTACAAGTGATATCCCCACCGACCAAGTTATGTGACAGCGACATTTGCGGAAGACACAGTCCTGTTAGCAGCAGGAGAGTCAACTTCAATATCTACCCTTCGAGTGCAAACAGCAGTCAATGCAATTACTAAATTGGCTTCCAAGTGGCGCATTAAATTGAACGATTCCAAATCAATGCATGTAGACTTTACTTAAAAAAAATCATACTATCCCATTTATATAAATGGTACTCTACTCTACCACATCACAATAATGCAAAGTACCTAGGAATCACTCTAGATGATAAGCTTCGCTGGAAAGAGCATGTCAAGAAAAAAAGGTGTGAGCTTGATTTAAAATTTGCTAAGTTTTACCATCTAGTCGGTAGGAGATCCCCGCTTTCAATCGAAAACAAGCTGTTTATATATAATGTAGTACTAAAGCCAGTTTGGGCCTATGGAGCTCAACTATGGGGTTGCTCAAGTCAAAACTGTATTGCCTGCACTCAGCGCTTCCAAAACAAGGGACTAAGAAATAGTTAATGCTTCTAGGTATGTTAGATCTGCTGACCTTCACCGTGATCTTGGTGTGAAATCGGCAGTAAACGAAATATCCAAACTTTCAAAGACTCACGAAATAAGGTTTATACAGCATGTAAATGATGAGGCATCCAGACTCATCGGTACTGCTGAACGCGAAAACCGACTGAAACGTAAGAGGCCTTTGAGGATGAATTTCTCTAACATTTACCTTTTAATTATTATTTTCAACTTATTAGAATTGAATTGTTGTTAGTATTTAATCATTGTATACTAGGTACAATTGTAACAAAAACAAAAAAAAAATTAATATTATATAATACACAATTTGACCCACTTTGTCATATATGTCCATTGAAAGTTGGAAACACTAATATTAGGTTAGAAGAACCGAGGACCTCATGTTCGATATATGGGGCCTTGAAAACCCTTGGTCCGATTTCGGCGATTTTTAGAAATGGGTTGTCACTAAATTCAGTATTTATGCAATGTTCTGTTCCGATATCTTCACTAGTGCTTACTTTACATATTGTGAACGAATTTGGCCAATTTTCACAACATATCATTGGGATGAAACGAAAGTATTACAAACCAAATTTCATTGATATTCGTCCAGTAGTTTCGGAGATATGGTTTTTGACCCATAAGTGGGCGGACCCACACCCATTTAAAATTTTTTATACCAATTTAAATGCAGCCCTTCTGTACCTTCTTTATATTGAAATTTAAGTTTTCTGGTGTTTTTCCTTGCTGAATTAAAGCATTTTTAGTAGTTTTCAACATAACCTTTGTATGGGAGGTTATAATCCGATTTCCAACATTTTTGGACTGTATAAGGTAGTACCTAAACGAAACGACTCTTGAAAGTTTGGTTGATATAGTAGTTTACGAGATATGTACGAAAAACGTTGTAGGGGGCGGGTCTACGTCCACTTCTCCAAAAAAAATACATCCAAATATGTCCCTTCATAGTGCGATCCTTTGTACCCAATGGTGCCAAGAAACAAGTGATTCATCAAGATATCTTAATTTTTACTCAAGTTACAGCTTGCACAGACGGACAGACAGACTTCCGGATTTGAACTCCACTCTTCAAACTGATCACTTTGGTATATATAACCCTATATCTAACTCGTTTAGTTTTGGGTGTTACAAACAACCGTTATGTGAACAAAACTATAATGCTCTCTTAGCAACTTTGTTGCGAGAGTATAAAAATAATAATATGCTCCTAATTTGGACCAAATACTAAAAATTTCTTTTGAGCTGTGTTCCCGTCAATTAAAGTGGTATGCGTTCGCATGAGATTTACTCATATACATATATATCATAATTACAAGAAGTGTTATTACATTATCCGCTTGTTCTCTCCATGTTTATTCCTTGAAGAACGAGCATAAAATGGATTTGTATGTCGTGTATGGCGATATGATTTCATACAGATCGAACACACATGTGTTATCATGTATGGGATCACTGTATATACAGTTTGTCAACTAATTCTTTGCAAAATGCAAATGGATACAAAAAAAGATAGCCCTCGAATAAGCAAAAACAACAAAAATTCAATTGTCAATGCAAGCACAAGGCGAAGAGAAATTCATGAGAAATGAATTTTTCTTTTCTTTCAAAATAAATTAACACGTGCTCTTCTGAGATCATTCTGGCATATATTCGTGTTTCGATTTGCACAGATCTAATTGGAAATAAGAATTGTCATGCAAATGAGTTCACGAGAAATTTAAACAAATTGGTATATGTTCATTATTTCAAAGATAAAAATAAAAAGTAGGTGTTCAAAATTTTTAATATTAAGCTAAGGACTATATACAATATTATTCAGGTTCAAAAAAATATAATATACTGCATTTGAAGAACTCTGAACGAAAACTCTCAGAGCTTTCAATTTAGGATTTTTCTTAAATATTACAATACGTAGTCAAAAACCACAAAAAATTGCCCGAAAGAGTTGGGGAAAAATATAAAAACATAATACAACAACAACAGTAACCAAATTTAAGTGCCTTTCCCGCTTAAGCGACCATATTTTACGAGATCGTGGTTTTCTCTCTAAATTTACATATAAAACTCCCCGCTTAAGAGCGGCCGCTACAAAATTGTTTGCAATTTTTCTCCTTTAAATGCCTTTTCATACTTTAGACATGTAATGCGCTGAGAATTGTTGAAAGGAAAACATATACAAAGTTTAGTCAAATGTGCCCCAACGTCAAATGAACCCAACCTTACCCTATATACTTATGTATATAGCCCACGCTCGAAAACTTGAACACTATAAAACGTGAAAACATTTAATTGTGCATTGATTATTCTAAAACGTGAACAAATCACGAAAGCTCTGAAACATGAACAATAAACGTCTCGATAGTTGAATGATTTGTTTGAATCCTCTAATAGTTACTCAATTTTTATACTCTCGCAACAAAAGTTGCTAAAGAGAGTAAGAAAGAGAAAGAAACACAAAATTTCACAAAAATGATAGCAGAAGGAAGCTGCACTCGGATCTTTTTACAAAATGGAAAATGGGCGTGGCATCGCCCACTTATGGGTCAAAAACCATATCTCAGGAACTACTCGACAGATTTCAATGAAATTCGGTATATAATACTTTATTGACTCCCTGATGACATGTGTGGAAAATGGATGAAATCGGTTCACAACCACGACTACTTTCTTTATAACTCAATTTTGAATTCCTTCACTTTATAATATATACATTAGGAACCAATGATGATAGCGAAATAAAACTTTACACAAATACAGTATATGATCTGTGGCATCACTTGTAAAAAAAATGGCGAAAACGGACTATAACTTTTCAAGGCCCCAGATATCGAACATGTTGAACTCAGCGCCTAAGGTTAGATTTTAACCGAAAATATGGGTAAATCTCTCAGCTAATTTAATGTAATTCAGAGGAAATCGTTTTCTTCCAATAGTGTGTCTCTGTTCCAAAAATTATTAAAATCGGGTCACAACATCTCCTAGCTCCCATATACATAATTATAGGTTTTTCAAAAATATCATTCCCTAGCTCCCATTAGTGATGAGCGATATTGCTATATTTGAATCACTGTGATTTCTTTGATTGCTATTTTTAAATCACGGTGATTTTATATTGCTATTGCGATCACAAAAAAACACGATCATTTACATTTACATTTTTATTAATTTTAACAATATCCAAAATTTACCTGCTTTTGTAATCACAATTAACTAATTAATAAATTTTGGGTACATTTAACTGCTTTTGTAATTGTATGTATGTGATTGGCGTTGCAACCGTTTAGCCGGTTATAGCCGAATCGACGATAGTGCGCCACCTGTCTCTCTCCTTCGCAGTTCGGCGCCAGTTGGAGATCCCAAGTGTAACCAGGTCGCTCTCCACCTGGTCCCTCCAACGGAGTGGAGGCCTTCCCCTTCCTCGGCTTCCTCCGGCGGGTACTGCATCGAACACTTTCAGGGCTGGAGTGTTTTCGTCCATTCGGACAACATGACCTAGCCAGCGTAGCCGCTGTCTTTTTATTCGCTGAACTATGTCAATGTCGTCGTATAACTCGTACAGCTCATCGTTCCATCGTCTGCGGTATTCGCCGTTGCCAATGTTCTGAGGACCATAAATCTTGCGCAAAATTTTCCTCTCGAAAACTCCTAGTGTCGTCTCATCTGATGTTGACATCGTTCAAGCTTCTGCACCGTAAAGCAGGACGGGAATGATAAACGACTTGTAGAGCTTGATTTTGGTTCGTCGAGAGAGGACTTTACTGTTCAATTGCCTACTCAGTCCAAAGTAGCACCTGTTGGCAAGAGTTATTCTGCGCTGGATTTCGAGGCTGACATTGTTCGTGTTGTTGATGCTGGTTCCCAGGTATACGAAATTATCTACGACCTCGAAGTTATGACTGTCAACAGTGACGTGGGAGCCAAGACGCGAATGCGCCGACTGTTTGTTTGATGACAGGAGATATTTCGTCTTGTCCTCATTCATCTCCAGACCCATTCGCTTCGCCTCCTTATCCATGCGGGAAAAAGCAGAACAAACGGCGCGGTTGTTGCTTCCGATGATATCAATATCATCGGCGTACGCCAGGAGCTGTACACTCTTGTAGAAGATTGTACCTTCTCGGTTTAGCTCTGCAGCTCTTATAATTTTTTCCAGCATCAGGTTAAAGAAGTCGCACGATAGTGAGTCACCTTGTCTGAAACCTCGTTTGGTATCGAACGGCTCGGAGAGGTCCTTCCCAATCATGACGGAGCTTTTGGTGTTGCTCAACGTCAATTTACACAGCCGTATTAGTTTTGCGGGGATACCAAATTCAGACATCGCGGCGTAAAGGCAACTCCTTTTCGTGCTGTCGAAAGCAGCTTTAAAATCGACAAAAAGGTGGTGTGTGTCGATCCTCTTTTCTCGGGTCTTTTCCAAGATTTGGCGCATGGTGAATATCTGGTCAGTTGTCGATTTTCCAGGTCTAAAGCCACACTGATAAGGTCCAATCAGTTTGTTGACGGTGGGCTTTAGTCTTTCACACAATACGCTCGATAGAACCTTGTATGCGATATTTAGGAGGCTGATCCCACGGTAATTGGCGCAGATTGTGGGATCTCCCTTTTTATGGATTGGGCAGAGCACACTGAGATTCCAATCGTCAGGCATGCTTTCTTCCGACCATATTCTGCAAAGAAGCTGATGCATGCACCTTATCAGTTCTTCGCCGCCGTATTTGAATAGTTCTGCCGGTAATCTATCGGCCCCCGCTGCTTTGTTGTTCTTCAAGCGGGTAATTGCTATTCGAATTTCTTCATGGTCGGGTAATGGAACATCTATTCCATCGTCATCGATTGGGGGATCGGGTTCGCCATCTCCTGGTGTTGTACTCTCACTGCCATTCAGCAGTTCGGAGAAGTGTTCCCTCCATAATCCCAGTATGCCCTGGACATCGGTTACCAGATTACCACCTTGGTCTCTACATGAGGATGCTCCGGTCTTGAAACCTTCGTTAAGTCGCTTCATTTTTTCATAAAATTTTCGAGCATTCCCTCTGTCTGCCAGCTTCTCAAGCTCTTCGTACTCACGCATTTCGGCCTCTTTCTTTTTTTGTCTGCAAATGCGTCTCGCTTCCCTCTTCAGCTCTCGGTATCTATCCCATCCCGCACGTGTTGTGGTCGTTTGCAATGTTGCGAGGTAGGCAGTCTGTTTTCTCTCCGCTGCGAGACGGCACTCCTCATCGTACCAGCTTGTTTTTTGTCGTTGCAGAAAACCAATTGTTTCGGCTGCAGCGGTACGCAGTGAGTTTGAGATGCCGTTCCACAGTTCCCTTATACCGAGATGCTGATGAGTGCTCGCAGAGAGCAGGAGTGCAAGTCGAGTAGAGTATTTCGTGGCTGTCTGTTGCGATTGCAGCTTTTCGACGTCGAACCTTCCTTGTGTTTGTTGACGGGCATTCTTTGCTGCACAGAGGCGGGTGCGTATCTTCGCTGCGACTAGATAATGGTCCGAGTCTATATTTGGTCCTCGGAGCGTACGCACGTCTAAAACACAGGAGACATGTCTTCCGTCTATCACAACGTGATCGATTTGGTTCCGCGTGTTTCGATCAGGAGACAGCCAAGTAGCTTGATGTATTTTCTTATGCTGGAATCTGGTACTACAGACGACCATATTTCGGGCCCCAGCGAAGTCGATCAGCCTCAGGCCGTTTGGCGATGTTTCGTCATGGAGGCTGAATTTTCCGACTGTTGTGCCAAAGACACCTTCTTTACCCACCCTGGCGTTAAAATCACCAAGCACGACTTTTACATTGTGGCGGGGGCAGCGCTCATAGGTGCGTTCTAGGCGCTCATAGAAAGCATCTTTGGTCACATCGTCCTTCTCTTCCGTTGGGGCGTGGGCGCAAATCAGCGATATACCTCGCTTTGATGCGGATTGTGGCTAGACGTTCATACACCGGGGTGAATGCCAGGACTCTGCGACGGAGTCTCTCTCCCACCACAAATCCAACACCAAATTTGCGCTCCTTTATATTGCCGCTGTAGTAGATGTCACAAGGACCCACCTTCTTCCGTCCTTGTCCCGTCCATCGCACTTCTTGGATGGCGGTGATGTCAGCCTTAAGTCGTATGAGGACATCAACCAGCTGGGCAGAGGCACCTTCCCAATTAAGGGTCCGGACATTCCGGGTGCATGCCCTTATATCATTATCCTTAAAACGTTTGCAGGGGTCGTCATCAAAAGGGGGGTGTCTCATCCGAGGCTTTCGTAGATTTTTCATTGGGGGGTGTTTTTATGTGGTGGGTCCCAAACCCTACGCACAACCGCATAAGCGGGCTTCGCCTTCTCACTTTAGCTCGCCTTCAAACGGATGTCTGTTGGCTACCCAGAGGATACTTGGTCTAAAACCGGAAGTAGTGAGCTGCTTGAACCATGTGGAGAAGAATCGTTTCTGGCCACTCCCAAGTGAGTGACAATCAAAAACTTTCCTCACTTGCGTGAACTTCTACACATGATCCCATCCTCCTGTAATTACCGTACCTAAAATTATCAAAATCACAACTAAAATTGCTGGTACTGAACAGTGATTGCTACTTTCGAACTGATATTGTTACTGATCAGTGATTGTTCATTTCGAACTGATATTGTTACTGAACAGTGATTGTTCATTTCGAACTGATATTGTTACTGAACAGTGATTGCTACTTTCGAACTGATATTGTTACTGAACAGTGATTGCTACTTTCGAACTGATATTGTTACTGAACAGTGATTGCTACTTTCGAACTGATATTGTTACTGAACAGTGATTGTTACTTTCGAACTGATATTGTTACTGAACAGTGATTGCTACTTTCGAACTGATATTAGTACTGAAAAGTGATTCCTACTTTCGCACTATTATTGCTACAGTGATCGAATTAGAATCACTGAACTGCTATTGCTACAGTGATCGAATTAGAATTACTGAACTTCTATAAGTACTGTGATCGAATTAGAATCACTGAACTGCTATTGCCACAGTGATCGAATTAGAATTACTGAACTTTTATATGTACTGTGATCGAACAAAAGCACTGAACTTCTCTATAGCTACTGTGATCGAACTCAGATTACTGAACTGCAATTGCGATTATAAATCTATACTAATATTATAAAGAGGAAATGTTTGCTTTTTTGTTTGTTTGTGTCGAATAGGCTCCGAAACTACTGAAACGATTTGAAAAATTCTTTCACCGTTGGAAAGCTATACTATCCCTGAGTGTCATAGGCTATATTTAGTTTAAAAAAAAAAATAGGGTTCCTTACCAAAACTCCGATAATGTAAAAAAATACCAAAAAACTTTCTTTAATCGCGAATGCTGCGAAAACGATTGAAGATATAACAAAGTGATGTACTACAATTTTGTAGAACTTATCATTATCTACAAAAAACGTCGCGACATCATACCTCTAACTATTATAGTTTTGTCACAATAAGCGATTTTATATAAAAAAATTAATTAAAATACCACTACTTGAAAAGGCTCTTTATTCATACCTTAGTATTAATCCTTATCGAAATAAATGATTTATTATTTAAGATCGCTTCAAAACCTTCATATAACTTTTTGAATTATTAGATTCTGACATACCATTCAAAAGATATCACGAGTTAAAAATTTTGAAATTTTTGAATGGTCCTGTGCGGAATTAAAATAATTGTCGCTTGATAATAATATGATATAAAAATGAATTGCTGTTCGTTTGTGCCGCAAAAAAACGAGAACGGCCAAACCGATCTGGCTAATTTTAGTCTTCAAATATTCGTGGAAGGCCAGAAAAAGATTAGAAAGTGAGTAAATATGAAAAAATTTCGATGAAGATAATAATAAGAGAATTTTATTCGAGTTGACAAGAAAAATATAAAAGAGAAAACAAAAAATTATAATTTGAAGGTTGTCATTGTTGCTTTGTTAAAATATTTTTGGTATTGTTCAATTGTATAAGGTTGTGTCGATAGCCCAAAACAATTTGTAACAAATAAGGAAAGGCTAAGTTCAACCGAACATTTTATACTCTCACAATTTATTGATGTAATTTTATTAAGATAACACACAATTTTACCTATATATTCGACATAAAGTCCAATAGAAAATCATCATATATAGTATATGAGGGTTGATGTAATTCCAGAACCAATTTCACTCCTTTTCACCACCAAGGTTAACGGGAATAGGGACGACTTGACACCTGTTAGTAGGCAAACATACGGCACATTCGGCTTTGAAATTACTCCTAAATTGCAAATGAACGAAACACCAGTCAGCAAAATCGTCAAAAATAGCGCTTTAACGAAAATTTTCCAAATATTCAAGAAGTCGTTGGAGGTACTGCACAGGACTTTAAAAGATCTTGATTGTCGATGAACGTTTTTGGTGGAGCCAGGATTCTGTTAGTAGGTGATTTACGCCAGACTCTTCTAATTATTCCTGGATCAACTGTTACTGACGGGCTAATCGCATGCCTAAAATCATTTAATTTGTGGCGACACATAAAGAATCGCCAATTAACAACTAACATATGAGTGTTTTTGCAACAATACCCAATTGCGATTGTAGAAATAGTTGGCAGTTGACACTTCGATGGATTAATAGCATTTCCAACAGATTTATTTCACTTCATTGACTCGAAAGAGAAGTTTTCCTGACATGAAACCTCAATATGATAACCATAAATGACTGATTGAATGACCTATATTGGTATACCTTAGCCACAAAAACGTGTGGCCGGGTCTGCTAGTCACTGATATTTACAAAAATTGATCGCAGTTGCTATATGTGATTTTTCAATCACAGTGAAAAAATCACCGGTTGTGAAATATCGCTCATCACTAGTTCCCATATACCCAATTATAGGTTTTTCAAAAATTCGTTGGGCTTTATTTATTACGCATATATGTATTGGTTAATATGTGATATATCTTAGCAAAATTATCGGTTCAGGAATTACCTCAGCCCTCATATCTATATATGACGATTTTCGTTATTCTATTAAAATTTATGCCGAATTTATGGGTAAATTTGTGCGTTATCTTAATAAAAATTTCTTCAATAAATTGCGAGAGTATAAAATGTTCGGTTACATCCGAACATAGCCTTTCCTTACTTGTTTTGTTGAAGTTCTCAAAGAAATATAATGTTGCCCAAAATAAAGATATGTAGTATGCGAAATAAGAACTGACAAGTATGAGCTTCATTGTTGAGAGAAAATACGACCTATACGCAAAAGGATAGGAAAACGAAGCTGAGTTTTACAAGTCATGTATAGCTTCGAAACGTAAAAACCCGTCTCAGATAACGGAAGCAGAAAGCAGTACAATGGTTAGTTATAAAGGCGTCGATAAAAAACCATGTGAATGTACTGACACGACTAACGTGGAGAAAGCTGTATTAATATTATTAGAAAAGCAGAAAATACAAAAACTGGCTAATCTTTCCTTTATATCTTTTTCAAATAACATTATTCTCTCACATTTATTGATAATAATAATATGTATACGAAACAATAATAAAATGTGTATTTTAATATGTAATGTAATATATTTACTTATTATTTTCGGGAATTCGAAAACATGAGCATTTCTCAAATGTGTACTGCCGTGGTTTTAATTAGTTAACGTTTTCGACCGTGTGCTGTACTTGGATAAGTGTATTTTTATACTCTCGCAACAAAAGTTGCTAAAGAGAGTATTATAGTTTTGTTCACATAACGGTTGTTTGTAAGTCATAAAACTAAACGAGTTAGATATAGGGTTATATATATCAAAATGATCAGGGTGACGAGACGAGTCAAAATCCGAATGTCTGTCTGTCCGTCCGTGCAACGGATAACTTGAGTAAAAATTGAGATATCTTGATGAAACTTGGAACACACGTTCCTTGAGACCGTGAGAGGGTTGCGAAAACACAAAAAGTGTCAAAACTAGGCCATAAATTAAGTTATAAAAGTAAAATTTGGAACAGAGGATCGCACTAGGAAGGGGCATATTTGGATGCAATTTGTTTGGGAAAGTGGCGTGGCATATCCTACGACACACAATGAAATTAGTTGAAATCGGATAATAACCACGCCCACCTCCCATACAAAGGTTAGGTTGAAAATTACTAAAAGTCAGTAACGAAAAACGCCAGAAACACTAAATTTCTCATAAGAAATGGCAGATGGAAGCTGCACCCAGATTTTTTTACAAAATGGAAAATGGGCGTGGCATCGCCCACTTATGGGTCAAAAACCATATCTCAGGAACTACTCGACCGATTTCAAACAAATTCGGTATATAATACTTTCTTGACACCCTGATGACACATGTGAAAAATTGATGAAATCGGTTCATAACCCCGACAACTTCCCATATATGTAACTCAATTTTGAATTCCATCTGATTCCTTCACTTTATAATGTATACATAAGGAACCAATGAAGATAGCGGAATTAAACTTTACACAAACATTACATTACACTTGAGAAAAAATTGTCGAAAACGGACTATCACTTTTCAAGACCCCAGATATCGGACATGTTGAACTCAGCGCCTAAGGGTAAATTTTAACCGAAAATATTGGTAAATCTCTTAGATAATTTAATGTAATTCAGAGGAAATTGTTTTCTTCTAATAGTGTGTCTCTGTTCCAAAAATTATTAAAATCGGATAATAACATCTCCTAGCTCCCATGTACCTAATTATAGGTTTTTCAAAAATACGGTGGGCTTTAATCTACATATATGTATTGGTTAATATGTGAGATACTATATCTTTGCGAAATAAAGTGCGTGTACAGTTTTGGATATAGTGTATCTAGCTGGTGAAAATGAATGAAATCGGTTCAGGAATTACCTCAGCCCTCATACACTATATAGGACGATTTTCGTTATTCTATTAAACTTTGTGCCAAATTTATAGGTAAATTTGGGTGTTAAGTTATTAAAATTTCTTCCATAAATTGCGAGAGTATAAAATGTTCGGTTGCACCCGAACTTAGCCTTTCCTTACTTGTTAATTATATTCTAGTAAACATTTTGATAAAGTCAAATTAGTTAAGGAGTCACAAATTATTTAAAAATATAGACAAAAATGTTACAGCCGGTTTCAATTTCAACTCTTGTATCTTGAAGTTAATGTTGTCAACATAAAAAAATTGAATTATCAAAAAGTAAGGAAGGACTAATTTCAGGTGTAACCGAACATTTTATACTCTCGCAATTTATTTATTTAATTTTATTAATATTATATAATACACAATTTGTTCTCATAAAGAGGCTCAAATCGATAATAGATCGAAAACATATTATACCAGTACATCAGTTCCGCTTTCGTGATCATCATTCAACAATTGACCAGGTACACCGCATCGCTAATTTCGTTGAAAATGCTATGGATATGAACGTTTGTTCGGGGCTTTCTTAGACGGGTCTCAGGCTTTTGATAGAGTTTGGCATTCGGGTCTACCGCTGAATTGAAATGAGATTGAAAGATAGATACTTTCGCAAAAAACAATCCTTGCAACCGGTAGAAGAGGATGTTCCCCAGACTTGCTTTTTACAAGTGATAAATGAAGAGGCATCCAGACTCATCGGTACTGCTGAACGAGAAAACCGACTGAAACGTAAGAGGCCTTTAGACTTAGCAAGGCAACTGTAGCAGCAATTTTTCTAACGTTTACCTTTTAATTATTATTTTCAACTTATTAGAATTGAATTGTTGTTAGTATTTAATAATTGTATACTAGATACAATTGTAATAAAAACAAAAAAAAAAATAATATTATATAATACACAATTTGACCCACATATTCGTCATATATGTCCATTGAAAGTTGTCCGTCCGTCTTGTCTTCTTTATATTGAAATTTAAATTTAATACACAATTTGACCCACATATTCGTCATATATGTCCATTGAAAGTTGTCCGTCCGTCTTGTCTTCTTTATATTGAAATTTAAGTTTTCTGGTGTTTTTCCTTGCTGAATTAAAGCATTTTTAGTAGTTTTCAACATAACCTTTGTATGGGAGGTTATAATCTGATCTCCCCCATTTTTGGACTGTATAAGGTAGTACCTAAACGAAACGACTCTTGAAAGTTTGGTTGATATAGTAGTTTAAGAGATATGTACGAAAAACGTTGTACATCCAAATATGTCTCTTCTTAGTGCGATCCTTTGTACCCAATCTTACTTCCATAGCTTTATTTATGGCTTAGTTATGGCACTTCATGTGTTTTCGGTTTTCACCTTTTTGTGGGCGTAGCAGTGGTCCTATTTTGCCCATCTTCGAAAGCAACCTTCCTATGGTGCCAAGAAACAAGTGATTCATCAAGATATCTTAATTTTTACTCAAGTTACAGCTTGCACAGACGGACGGACAGGCAGACAGACTTCCGGATTTGAAGTCCACTCTTCAACCTGATCACTTTGGTATATATAACCCTATATCTAACTCGTTTAGTTTTGGGTGTAACAAACAGCCGTTATGTGAACAAAACTATAATACTCTCTTAGCAACTTTGTTGCAATAGTATAAAAATAATAATATGCTCCCAATTTGGATCAAAAAGATCAAAGGGTAGTGGGTAGCGCCACGCCCATTATCCACTTATTTGAAGTTTTTCGTCAACATTAGTGGGTTCCGATATACTTATGTACTTACATATAGATACTAAAAATCTCTTTTAAGCTGTGATCCCGTCATTTGAACATGATACACATGTGTGTTCGCATGAGATTTACTCATATACATATATATCATAATTACCGCTTGTTCTCTCCATGTTTATTCCTAGAAGAACGAACATAAAATGTGTATGTCGTGTATGGTGATATGATTTCATACAGATCGAACACACATGTGTTAACATGTATGGGATCACTTGATACAAAAAATCAACTTTGACATTAAATTTCTATAACAGAGGTTTAATTTTTATGATTTTCTTTTACAGTATTATTATAAGATATATTTACTATTAGAATATGTTAAAAAAAAACAACAACAAAAGTAAAATCAAAAATATAAGATAGCCCTCGAATAAGCAAAAACAACAAAAATTCAATTGTCAATGAATTCTTTCCAAAATGCAAGCACAAGTCGAAGAGAAATTCATGAGAAATGAATTTTTCTTTTCTTTCAAAAAAAATTAACACGTGCTCTTCTGAGATCATTCTGGCATATGTATATTCGTTTTTCGATTTGCACAGATCTAATTGGAAATAAGAATTGTTATGCAAATGAGTTCACGAGAAATGTTCATTATTTCAAAGAAAAAAATAAATAATAGGTGTCCAAAATTTTTAATATTAAGCTAAGGACTATATACAGTATGTAACACAATTGAGCAAATAAAATCAAATATTCTTCAATTTAAAATTTTTTTGCACTACGCAACTAATTACGAAAAGAATGTATATGTATTCGAATAGGTACACTAGTTGAGTTTTTTTCGCGGAAATATAACGGTACAATTTCTCAATATTTTTCTGGCGGCGTCTGGTTTGCGTCACGTGCACATTTGCTCAATTGTGTTACAACATCGGTTGAGTTCAGGCGTGTGAGCATAGCTAAGACTAAATAAACAACTTTCGAATATTTTAAATACCAGTAGGTCTATTTATCAATTAACTAACGTTTCCAGAAGTATTTTTCATTTTAAAGACGGTAAGTAGAATTAGAAAGATTGTTTTTTGTGAAGCTGTTTAACTTCGTGTTTTTTTTTTAGAAAAATGAAGAAAATTGCTGACTCTATTAAAAAATCTGTGCTTCAATGGTTGAATGAAGGGCTCTCATATCGGCAAGTTGCAAATTTAGCTGAAATTTCATTTGGGTCAGTGAAAAATATTGCTAATTGTCATGAAATATCAGTACCAAAACATCGATCTGGTCAGCGATCCGTTTTAAATAACCACGATAGACGAACTATCAACCGTCTGGTGGCCTCGGGAGCAGTAAAATCAGGTACTGTGATTCAAAAAGAACTAGAGAGGACTTACGGAAAACAAGTTTCCCGCATGACTGTACACCGCGAGTTGAAAAAACTAGGGTTTAGAGCCAGGCGCAAAATTAAAAAACCTTTGCTTACTAAACGTCATCAAGAACTACGTCTAAAATTTGCTAATGCGCACCGAAACTGGGCTCCAGAACAGTGGGCGAATGTATTTTGGACAGACGAAAGCAAGATTAACCTTCTCGGGTCAGACGGAATACATTACGTTTGGAAGAAGTCATCAAAGACTATTACCAGCAGCGATGTCATCCCAACACTCAAATTTGGGGGCGGAAAAGTCCTCTTTTGGCGTGGCTTTTGTAAAAGTGGTGTTGGGGACCTAATTTTAATCGAGGGAAATATGGACGCGAATATGTATATAGATATATTAAGGCAAGGGTATTTTTCTTCGTTGGAGAAATTGGGTCTGGACAGTAGCAAAATCGTTCTGATGCAAGACAACGACCCCAAGCACAAAGCTAAGAAGACTATGGAGTATCTTAAAAGTCAACGAATTGAAACTTTGGAATGGCCCCCTCAAAGTCCCGATATTAATCCTATCGAGAACCTGTGGTTTGTTTTAAAAAAAGGGTATACAATTATGCCAGTCCACCGAAAACAAAGGCGGAATTATTTACTAGATGTGTAGAAGTATGGAACTCCATCACTAAAAAAGAATGTGAAGATTTAGTCAATAGCGTTCCCAAGCGGATTGAAGCGGTGATAGCGGCCAAAGGAGGCTATACTAAATATTAAAGCGGTAAAAATTACATTGTATCAAAATTGAGCAAGTGCCATACAAGAGAATTTATATATTATTCTTATAAAACCTGAATAAATTTGTTACTCTTTTGTTGTTTTATATTATAGACGAACTGAAGAATGTATTAAAAAAAACTGTAATTCAATTCGCCCAAATTAAATACACATTTTTTGTAAGAATCGACATTCGTGATTTTATTTGCTCAATTGTGTTACATACTGTACAATATTAGTTAGGTGCAAAAAAATAAAATATACTGCATTAGAGGAACTCTTTTTTTTCACTATTTCTTTATATATTGAATCTGATTTGCTTAAAGCCTAACAATAAGTATTAAAATCTTAAATCTATTTACAACTAAGTAAGCTCAAGAATGTGTTTGAGCTTTTTTGTAGAACGTTGCTCTTTAGTATGCAGGTAGATCTCTTCTATTTAAACGTGTTTGATTGCAGGAATGTGCCAAGACATTAGCCAATGGTTTTGGATGTTCACGAAATATATTTCTTTTAGAAATATATTTCTTTCTGCTCTCCTCTATTTCCTTCTTTTCCATAGGAATATCAAGATCCTTATGTATATTTTCATTACGCATGTACCATGGTGAACCCGTTATTGTTCTAAGCATTTTAGATTGGAATCTCTGAATTATATCAATGTTGGTTGCACAGGTCGTACCCCACAGTTGAATACCATACATCCAAATCGGTTTTATGATTGCATTGTATAAAAGGACTTTGTTGTCTAGGCTAAGTTTAGAATTTTTGTTTAGAAGCCAATTTAAATTTGCTGCTCTTAACTTCATGCAAGTTACTTAATTCGCTATATGTTTCCGCCACGTAAGCCTTCGATTCAAGTGAATCCCACGATAAGTTACTTCATTCGCTTGGGGTACTAATACATTTTTTATTTTAACTGTCCGACATGTTTCTGGTCTTAGTTGCCAGTTGGCTAGCCATTCTTCGACAGATCTTAAGTGCTCCGCTAATGTTCTTGATGTTATAATGTGGCATTTGTTACGGCTCACTAAAGCTGTGTCATCCGCAAAAGGGGATGTCAATACGTTATTAGCTATTGGAATGTCTGCTGTATATATTATGTACAGAGTAGGGCCTAATACACTGCCCTGAGGTACACCAGCCATTATTGCTCGCTCTTCTGATATGCAATCTGCTACTATAACTGTAAATTTCCTATTTCTTAAATATGACTCCAATGTTTTATGCAATTCGTAAGGTAAAACGTTTTTGATTTTCCATAAAAGGCCTTCAGACCTTATCGAACGCCTGAGCTACATCGAGAAAAATAGTTGAACAGTACTCTCTGTGCTTGAATGCTTTCCTGATTTCGTTTGTAATTCTATTCACTTGGTCTACTGTGCCATGTTTAGCAAGAAACCCGAATTGGTGGGTTGGTATTATATTATTTTCGTGGAGGAAAGGAGACATTTTTGATAGTAAAACTTTTTCGAATGTTTTGGAAAGACATGGTAAGAGACTTATTGGTATGTTGGAATCTACTGGTGGCTTGAAAGACTTTTGGGTTTTCCAAAGGGAGTTTTTCTTGCCAGAACTCTGGACGCAAACTTTCAGAGCGTTCACTTTGGGATTTTTCTTAAATATTACAATAAGTAGATAAAAAACTCAAAAATTTGTTGTTGCTGCAATATTTTTTTATATTTTTCCCCAACTCTCTCAGTCAAATCTTTGGGGTTTTTAGATACTTATTTCAATATTTATGAAATTACCTTACAATGACGCCCTGATTGTTTGCCTCCAGAGTCCATCAAATATAGTGTATTTTAAATATAGTTAAATATCAAAAAAATCGGAAAACCATTTTGCATTTTTTCTTTAAATTATTGAAAATAAACTAATTGGTTAAATTCTTCGTGTCCTCACATGCCTTGCATTTCCGAAAATCAGTATTTCGACTGAAATTCGTACAAGTTGAAACAAAAAGTGTCTTCTTTATATTGAAATTTAAATTTAATACACAATTTGACCCACATATTCGTCATATATGTCCATTGAAAGTTGTCCGTCCGTCTTGTCTTCTTTATATTGAAATTTAAGTTTTCTGGTGTTTTTCCTTGCTGAATTAAAGCATTTTTAGTAGTTTTCAACATAACCTTTGTATGGGAGGTTATAATCTGATCTCCCCCATTTTTGGACTGTATAAGGTAGTACCTAAACGAAACGACTCTTGAAAGTTTGGTTGATATAGTAGTTTAAGAGATATGTACGAAAAACGTTGTACATCCAAATATGTCTCTTCTTAGTGCGATCCTTTGTACCCAATCTTACTTCCATAGCTTTATTTATGGCTTAGTTATGGCACTTCATGTGTTTTCGGTTTTCACCTTTTTGTGGGCGTAGCAGTGGTCCTATTTTGCCCATCTTCGAAAGCAACCTTCCTATGGTGCCAAGAAACAAGTGATTCATCAAGATATCTTAATTTTTACTCAAGTTACAGCTTGCACAGACGGACGGACAGGCAGACAGACTTCCGGATTTGAAGTCCACTCTTCAACCTGATCACTTTGGTATATATAACCCTATATCTAACTCGTTTAGTTTTGGGTGTAACAAACAGCCGTTATGTGAACAAAACTATAATACTCTCTTAGCAACTTTGTTGCAATAGTATAAAAATAATAATATGCTCCCAATTTGGATCAAAAAGATCAAAGGGTAGTGGGTAGCGCCACGCCCATTATCCACTTATTTGAAGTTTTTCGTCAACATTAGTGGGTTCCGATATACTTATGTACTTACATATAGATACTAAAAATCTCTTTTAAGCTGTGATCCCGTCATTTGAACATGATACACATGTGTGTTCGCATGAGATTTACTCATATACATATATATCATAATTACCGCTTGTTCTCTCCATGTTTATTCCTAGAAGAACGAACATAAAATGTGTATGTCGTGTATGGTGATATGATTTCATACAGATCGAACACACATGTGTTAACATGTATGGGATCACTTGATACAAAAAATCAACTTTGACATTAAATTTCTATAACAGAGGTTTAATTTTTATGATTTTCTTTTACAGTATTATTATAAGATATATTTACTATTAGAATATGTTAAAAAAAACAACAACAAAAGTAAAATCAAAAATATAAGATAGCCCTCGAATAAGCAAAAACAACAAAAATTCAATTGTCAATGAATTCTTTCCAAAATGCAAGCACAAGTCGAAGAGAAATTCATGAGAAATGAATTTTTCTTTTCTTTCAAAAAAAATTAACACGTGCTCTTCTGAGATCATTCTGGCATATGTATATTCGTTTTTCGATTTGCACAGATCTAATTGGAAATAAGAATTGTTATGCAAATGAGTTCACGAGAAATGTTCATTATTTCAAAGAAAAAAATAAATAATAGGTGTCCAAAATTTTTAATATTAAGCTAAGGACTATATACAGTATGTAACACAATTGAGCAAATAAAATCAAATATTCTTCAATTTAAAATTTTTTTGCACTACGCAACTAATTACGAAAAGAATGTATATGTATTCGAATAGGTACACTAGTTGAGTTTTTTTCGCGGAAATATAACGGTACAATTTCTCAATATTTTTCTGGCGGCGTCTGGTTTGCGTCACGTGCACATTTGCTCAATTGTGTTACAACATCGGTTGAGTTCAGGCGTGTGAGCATAGCTAAGACTAAATAAACAACTTTCGAATATTTTAAATACCAGTAGGTCTATTTATCAATTAACTAACGTTTCCAGAAGTATTTTTCATTTTAAAGACGGTAAGTAGAATTAGAAAGATTGTTTTTTGTGAAGCTGTTTAACTTCGTGTTTTTTTTTTAGAAAAATGAAGAAAATTGCTGACTCTATTAAAAAATCTGTGCTTCAATGGTTGAATGAAGGGCTCTCATATCGGCAAGTTGCAAATTTAGCTGAAATTTCATTTGGGTCAGTGAAAAATATTGCTAATTGTCATGAAATATCAGTACCAAAACATCGATCTGGTCAGCGATCCGTTTTAAATAACCACGATAGACGAACTATCAACCGTCTGGTGGCCTCGGGAGCAGTAAAATCAGGTACTGTGATTCAAAAAGAACTAGAGAGGACTTACGGAAAACAAGTTTCCCGCATGACTGTACACCGCGAGTTGAAAAAACTAGGGTTTAGAGCCAGGCGCAAAATTAAAAAACCTTTGCTTACTAAACGTCATCAAGAACTACGTCTAAAATTTGCTAATGCGCACCGAAACTGGGCTCCAGAACAGTGGGCGAATGTATTTTGGACAGACGAAAGCAAGATTAACCTTCTCGGGTCAGACGGAATACATTACGTTTGGAAGAAGTCATCAAAGACTATTACCAGCAGCGATGTCATCCCAACACTCAAATTTGGGGGCGGAAAAGTCCTCTTTTGGCGTGGCTTTTGTAAAAGTGGTGTTGGGGACCTAATTTTAATCGAGGGAAATATGGACGCGAATATGTATATAGATATATTAAGGCAAGGGTATTTTTCTTCGTTGGAGAAATTGGGTCTGGACAGTAGCAAAATCGTTCTGATGCAAGACAACGACCCCAAGCACAAAGCTAAGAAGACTATGGAGTATCTTAAAAGTCAACGAATTGAAACTTTGGAATGGCCCCCTCAAAGTCCCGATATTAATCCTATCGAGAACCTGTGGTTTGTTTTAAAAAAAGGGTATACAATTATGCCAGTCCACCGAAAACAAAGGCGGAATTATTTACTAGATGTGTAGAAGTATGGAACTCCATCACTAAAAAAGAATGTGAAGATTTAGTCAATAGCGTTCCCAAGCGGATTGAAGCGGTGATAGCGGCCAAAGGAGGCTATACTAAATATTAAAGCGGTAAAAATTACATTGTATCAAAATTGAGCAAGTGCCATACAAGAGAATTTATATATTATTCTTATAAAACCTGAATAAATTTGTTACTCTTTTGTTGTTTTATATTATAGACGAACTGAAGAATGTATTAAAAAAAAACTGTAATTCAATTCGCCCAAATTAAATACACATTTTTTGTAAGAATCGACATTCGTGATTTTATTTGCTCAATTGTGTTACATACTGTACAATATTAGTTAGGTGCAAAAAAATAAAATATACTGCATTAGAGGAACTCTTTTTTTCACTATTTCTTTATATATTGAATCTGATTTGCTTAAAGCCTAACAATAAGTATTAAAATCTTAAATCTATTTACAACTAAGTAAGCTCAAGAATGTGTTTGAGCTTTTTTGTAGAACGTTGCTCTTTAGTATGCAGGTAGATCTCTTCTATTTAAACGTGTTTGATTGCAGGAATGTGCCAAGACATTAGCCAATGGTTTTGGATGTTCACGAAATATATTTCTTTTAGAAATATATTTCTTTCTGCTCTCCTCTATTTCCTTCTTTTCCATAGGAATATCAAGATCCTTATGTATATTTTCATTACGCATGTACCATGGTGAACCCGTTATTGTTCTAAGCATTTTAGATTGGAATCTCTGAATTATATCAATGTTGGTTGCACAGGTCGTACCCCACAGTTGAATACCATACATCCAAATCGGTTTTATGATTGCATTGTATAAAAGGACTTTGTTGTCTAGGCTAAGTTTAGAATTTTTGTTTAGAAGCCAATTTAAATTTGCTGCTCTTAACTTCATGCAAGTTACTTAATTCGCTATATGTTTCCGCCACGTAAGCCTTCGATTCAAGTGAATCCCACGATAAGTTACTTCATTCGCTTGGGGTACTAATACATTTTTTATTTTAACTGTCCGACATGTTTCTGGTCTTAGTTGCCAGTTGGCTAGCCATTCTTCGACAGATCTTAAGTGCTCCGCTAATGTTCTTGATGTTATAATGTGGCATTTGTTACGGCTCACTAAAGCTGTGTCATCCGCAAAAGGGGATGTCAATACGTTATTAGCTATTGGAATGTCTGCTGTATATATTATGTACAGAGTAGGGCCTAATACACTGCCCTGAGGTACACCAGCCATTATTGCTCGCTCTTCTGATTTGCAATCTGCTACTATAACTGTAAATTTCCTATTTCTTAAATATGACTCCAATGTTTTATGCAATTCGTAAGGTAAAACGTTTTTGATTTTCCATAAAAGGCCTTCAGACCTTATCGAACGCCTGAGCTACATCGAGAAAAATAGTTGAACAGTACTCTCTGTGCTTGAATGCTTTCCTGATTTCGTTTGTAATTCTATTCACTTGGTCTACTGTGCCATGTTTAGCAAGAAACCCGAATTGGTGGGTTGGTATTATATTATTTTCGTGGAGGAAAGGAGACATTTTTGATAGTAAAACTTTTTCGAATGTTTTGGAAAGACATGGTAAGAGACTTATTGGTATGTTGGAATCTACTGGTGGCTTGAAAGACTTTTGGGTTTTCCAAAGGGAGTTTTTCTTGCCAGAACTCTGGACGCAAACTTTCAGAGCGTTCACTTTGGGATTTTTCTTAAATATTACAATAAGTAGATAAAAAACTCAAAAATTTGTTGTTGCTGCAATATTTTTTTATATTTTTCCCCAACTCTCTCAGTCAAATCTTTGGGGTTTTTAGATACTTATTTCAATATTTATGAAATTACCTTACAATGACGCCCTGATTGTTTGCCTCCAGAGTCCATCAAATATAGTGTATTTTAAATATAGTTAAATATCAAAAAAATCGGAAAACCATTTTGCATTTTTTCTTTAAATTATTGAAAATAAACTAATTGGTTAAATTCTTCGTGTCCTCACATGCCTTGCATTTCCGAAAATCAGTATTTCGACTTAAATTCGTACAAGTTGAAACAAAAAGTGGAATGAATAAACATGCCACAATATTCTCGGAAGAGCACGTTTTGATCTTTTTTTTTGTAGGAATGTCCCATTCATTTGTTATGAATCTCTCTTCAAGTTGTGCTTGCATTTTGCAAAGAATTCTTTGACAAGTGATTTTCTGTGGTCTTTGCTTATTTGTGGCCTATCTTATGTTTTGTGTACTTTTTTTGTTTTTAACATATTCTATTACGAGATATATTTTATAACAATACTGTAACAGAAAAATCATAAAAAACTAAACATTTGTTATAGAAATTTAATGTCAAAGATGATTTTTTGTATCAATTTGCATTTTGCAAAGAATTAGTTGACGAACTGAACAACATCTATGCCACCAAGTAACCAACATTTTATTCGCAAATTACAAGATTTGCCACAGTTTTCTGACTCACCCGAAGAGGGGCCAATGTTTATCGTCGCTTTAAGGAAACAACGAATATATTTGCACAAACTAATGCAGAGAATTTACTTCGCTTACAGAAAGCTCTTAAAGGAGATGCCCGTTCAAAAGTTGAATCGCTATTAATTCACCCTTCAAGCGTGAATGCAGTAATATCTTAGTTGCAGTTTCATTATGGACGACCTGAACTACTGATACGCAGTCAACTCACTAAAGTCAGGACGTTTCCATCAATCACAAGTGGGAAAATTCATGAAATCGGCAATTTTAGTTCAATGGTAACAAACTTAGTCGCATTTTTGGAGAACGCCAGTGCTGCACCTCATCTTTCAAACCCAGCACTGCTGGATGAATTGGTAAGAAAACTACCACTTTATAAACGGGAAGTATGGACACGTCATATAATTGCAATAAATAAACCATACCCAACAATTTGTGAATTTAGTTCGTGGTTACAACAAATGTCAGCATACGTTGTAATGGCAACAGAACTGAACACATCAAACGTCAGTTCCGACAACTATCGCGAAAATGTAATAGATCACCGAAAACAGTCCTATCCATATGTGAAGAAAAATTTAAATGTATATTCTGTAAAGATAATCATCGATTGTACCAATGCATGAAATTTAAAGAAGTTATTTACGACAAACGATGGGACACTGTAAAAACAAATCGTTTGTGTTTTAGTTGTCTTTCTAAAAGGTCACAGTGTTTATAATTGTACACGACGCCGTACATGCGGTATAGCATCATGCCAGAAATATAATAATAAATTACTCCATAATCAAGACGTTCAAGATGCCAACATTGGCAACTCCGTTTCTGCTGAACCTGCTGTTGCTATTGTCAGCACTTGTCAACCATTCGAAAATGAAGAGTTACCAGTGAAAAAAATAGGTGTAGAAAACACAAATAAAAATAAAAGTTTATTAAATTTTTTACCAATTAATTTACATGGCCCGAAGGGTATCATTAACGTAATAGCCTTCATAGACGATGGAGCTAGAGTTACATTAACCCTTTCATGTCAGAATTAAAATGGGCGGAGCTAACATTTTTTTTAGGACAGATATATATTAGTCTTAACTCAAATATGAAGTGATAAAAATTTCAAAGTCCTATGTATCCTGGTTCATTAGTTACAGGAGGTTGCTTATAGGCACAAATTAGGTTATTATAAAAAAACTAAACACCTTTTTCGTGAAAATTTTTTTTAAAATAACTCTCTTATCTTTACTTATTTATATAGTTCATTTTGTTTTAAAATAAAACAATTTTTTTTTATGTTTTTGAGCACTTTTTGTATAAACACTTCAGTATAACTTTTTCGCGAAACCGATTTTAACAATTCCACTCTGCGGAGAAGGCCTACTGAATGAATACGTACACAGCTCATTACAAAAAATGTAACTGTAAGCTTGCACAACACATAAGTCTACATAATTGAAAAAACCGCTGGTCAAAAATATTTAAATAACGAGAGTTAGAAGCCGATAAGTACAATGTTGCCTATAGGCAACATTTGGCATGAAAGGGTTAATAGAAGAAGAACTTGCAAATAAAATCGGCCTTAAGGGCAAAAAGGAATTGCTTCGACTCAAGTGGTTTGATGACCAAACTACCAGTGGTGTCTCAAAACTTGTGAACTTGGAAATATCAGGTTCACTTAATAAAAATAAAAGATTTTACATCAATGGCGTCCGAACAACAAAACAGTTAATTGTACCCTCTCAAACATTAAGTGCGGAAACAACAACAATAAAACACAATAAATAAAAAACAAAATAAGGAGTAACGGAATATACCAATCGAAAGTTACTTCGATGAAATGACAAACATTTTAATTGGAATGCCTCATATAAACTTAGTTCGACCATTGAAAGTAGTTAACTTAAGCGAAGGTTTTACTATTCATGAGACTAAGCTAGGCTGGATTTTGTTTGGTTCGGATGAAAATAATTCCGATTCGGCAGCATGTTTTCATGTACATATTGACAATGATTACGACGAATTACAAAAACAAATCGCCGATTATTTCTAATTAGAAAGCTTTGGTACAATATTGCCTTCTATAAAATCTACTGTAGACATTCGAGCCGAAAAGATCTTGCATAGTTCAACGAAGTTTGTGGGAGATAGATACGAGAACGGTCTTTTATGAAAAAACGATAACCGGCTTCACTTCCTTAAAGGCTGCTGAGGAGAAACCACGAATAAGTATTTTTTTTAAGTCATATATTTCGTATTTCGGTATTGTAAATTTATATATTGACAGATATTAAAACGCAACGCATCGCATCGTATCTTATTGCCTAACACCTAAGTGATCCGTATAGCCGAGTCCACAACAGCGTGCCACTTACTATTTCTCCTTTTGGCAGTTTGGCGCCAATTGTTAATAGCAAGTGAAGCCAGGTCCTTCTCCACCTGGTACTTCCAAACGGAGTAGAGGTCTTTCTTGGCTTCCACCAGTGGGAACTGCATCGAACAGAGCTGGAGCACTTTCGTCCATTCGAACAACATGACCTAGACAGCGTAGCCGCTGTCTTTTTATTCGCTGAACTATGTCTATGTCGTCGAATAACATATACAGCTCATCATTCCATCGAATGCGGTATTCGCCGTTGGCAATGTTTAAGGGACCGTAAATCTTACGCAAAACCTTTCTTTCCAAAACTCCTAGTGCCGTCTCATCGGATGTTGACATCGTCCATGCTTCTGCACCATAAAGTAAAACGGGAATGATAAGCGACTTGTATAGTTTGGATTTTGTTCGCCGAGAGAGAACTTTCCTTTTCAATTGCCTACTTAGTCCATAGTAGCACCTGTTGGCAAGAGTAATTCTGTGTTGGATTTCAAGGTTGACATTATTATTGGTGTTGATGCTGGTGCCTAGGTATAGTTTTTCCCAATCCTGAAATGCTTTTTTTGTTGCTCAACCAAATTCAGACATCACAGAACAAAGGCAACACCTCTTCGACAAAAATAGACAAAAAGATGGTACGAGTCGATTCTCTTTTCAACGTGTTTTTTCCAAGATTTGGCGAATGGGAAGATCTGGTTAGATGTTGATTTTCCAATCATTTTGTTGACGGTAGGCTTTAGTCTTTCACACAGTACGCTCGATAGAACATTATAAGCGATATTGAGGAGGCTTTTCCCACGGTAATTGGCTCAGATTGTGGGGTCCCCATTTTTGTGGATTAGGTGGCATACACGTAGATTCCAATCGTCGGACATGCTTTCTTCAGACCATATTCCGCAAAGAAGCTGATGCATTCACCTTATCAGTTCTTCGCCGCCATGTTTCAATAGCTCGGCCGGTATTCCATCTGCCCCCGCCGCTTTGTTGTTCTTCAAGCGGGTAAATGATATTCGAATTTATTCATGGTCGGGCAATGGAACATTTGTTCAATTGTCGTCGATTGGGGAATCGGGTTCGCCATCTCCTATTGAACTTTCACTGCCATTCAGCAGGCTGGAGAAGTGTTTCCTCAGCAAACAAAGTATACTCTGCATCAAATACTAGATTACCTCTGGTGGCCCTACAGGAATGTGCTCCAGTCTTGAAACCTTCTGTTAGTCGCCGGATTTTTTCGCAGAGTTTTCGAACATTACCCCTGTCGGCCAGCTGTTCAAGCTCTTCATACTCACAAATTTTGGTCTCTTTCTTTGTTTGTCTGCAAATACGTCTTGCTGACCTCTTCAGCTCCCTTATACCGCGTTGCTGATGAGTGCTCTCAGAGAACAGGAGTGCAAGTAGAATAGAAAATCATTCGGCTGTCGGTTGTGATTGCAGCTACTCGATGTCGAACTTTCCTTGTGTTTGTTAACGTACGCGAGTTAAGGAACATAACATCCCTTGTCAAACTCACGCTTCCATATCAATCAACACATGCAGCTGTAAGCAAAGTGTATGCATCGAGACATATCTCTGCAGCTAATAATAATGCATCGTGACATACATATCTCTGCAAGGACTGAAGATATAAATAAACACAACAGAACAGCAACAATGTACTGTCAATAGTATAAGTAGTTGTAAGTAAACTAATCGTACTTAAGTCTTAGTATCGCTTTCAATAAAGGAATATCATTACTTAATAATTAATAATAAATACTGTTTATTATTTAACTTACGCTTTGCTGCACAGAGGCGGGTGCGTATTTTAGCTGCCATAAGGTAGTGGTCCGAGTCGATGTTAGGACCACGGAGTGTTCGCACATCAAAAGGACAGCCAAGTAGCTTGATGTATTTTCTTATGCTGGAATCTAATACTACAGACGACCATAATTCGGGCCCCGGCGAAGTCGATCAGCCTCTGCCCATTTGGCGAAGTTTCACGGAGGTTGAATTTTCCGACTATTGTGCCAAAGACACCTTCTTTACCCACCCAGGCGTTGAAATCGCCAAGTCCGGTTTTGAAATCGTGGCGGGTACAGTGCCCTCATGGGTACATTCTATGCGCTCCACCGGAGAGACAGACGGGGACTCAACGACGGGGCCTCTCTCCCACCACAAATCCCACACCGAATTTGTCACAAGGACCCAGATTCTTCCGCCCTTGTCCCGTCCATCGCATTTCTTGGAGTTATAATTCTTTGATTTATTTTACATGTATTAGGTTTTATTCCCGCTTCTGTTAATGTTTGAATATTTGAACGCTCCATTATCTTTGGTACATCTATAATGGGTGAGCTCTACCGATACTACTTTTTTAGATCATTCCCTGTCTTTATAGTTTACAAATTTGCTTTCTTACTTCTTCTTCATGTTTTGGAGGTAATCTAAAAATTCTCGAATTAATTTGTTGATTGGTTGTGGTCTGAATATCATGTACCATAGTTTTTGTATTGGACAAATTATCCCTCTCTTTATGAAATAATTTATATGATTTTAGATGATCAAATGCAATATTTATACCCTGAACAGGGTATATTAAGTTTGTCACGAAGTTTGTAACACCCAGAAGGAAGCGTCGGAGGCCATATAAGGTATAGATATAAATGATCAGTTTTGTTGAACTGAATCGATTTTGCCATGCCCGTCTGTCTGTCTGTGTATATACGAACTAGTCCTTCAGTTTTTAAGATATCGTTTTGAAATTAGCAGATGTTATTTTCTCTTCAAGAACCTACTCATTTGTCGAAACTGCCGATATCGGACCACTATATCATATAGCTGCCATACAAACTCAACGATCGAAATCAAGGGTTTGTATGGAAAACTTCCGCATTTTACTACATATCTTCACGAAATTTGGTGTGAGTTATTGTTCATAGAAATAATTTAATCTCCGAAAAAAAGATCGGTTCACTATAGCATATAGCTGCCATACAAACTGAACGATCGGAATCAATGGCTTGCACATTATAGAAATATAAAAATATATTATATTTGCTTTGTGTTTTTATAAAGTAAACTGTAAATATATATATGATAAATATGTACTAATATATAAATATTATAATTTTTTTCCCATTAGGTTTATGTGAATAATAAATCTTTTTAAAATTTTAAATAACTATAAACGACTAAAAGATCTATATTCTTTATTAAATAACCTTAATGTTTCTAGCAAACAACCCGGTTAAAAGAAATTAGTAAAATGTTTTCTTTTTATACTCTCGCAACAAAGTTGATAGCAACAAAGTTGCTAAGAAAGTATTATAGTTTTGTTCACATAACGGTTGTTTGTAACACCCAAAACTAAACGAGTTAGATATAGGGTTATATATACCAAAGTGATCAGGGTGAAGAGTGGAGTTCAAATCCGAATGTCTGTCTGTCCGTCCGTCCGTCCGTACGTCTGTGCAAGCTGTAACTTGAGTAAAAATTAAGATATCTTAATGAAAATTGGAACACTTATTGCTTGGCACCATAGGAAGGTTGCTTTCGAAAATGAGCAAAATCGGACCACTGCCACGCCCACAAAATGGCGAAAACCGAAAACACATGACACACAACACGAAAAGCTATGGAAATAAAATTTGGTACGAAGGATCACACTATGAAGGGGCATATTTGGATGTAATTTTTTTGGGGAGGTGATTTCTCGGAAATCAATAGAGCTATATAAACCAAACTTTCTGCAGTCTTTTTTTTTAGTCACTTCTTAATACAGTCCAAAAGAAATCGGATAATAACCACGCCCACCTTCCATACAAAGGTTCGGTTGAAAAGTACTTAAAGTGGGTTAACTCAACAACGAATAACGTCAGAAACACTAAATTTCACATAAGAATTGGCAGGTGGAAGCTGCACTCAGATTTTTTTACAATATGGAAAATGGGCGTGGTATCGCCCACGTATGGGTCAAAAACCATATCTTAGGAACTACTCCACCGATTTCAATGAAACTTGGTTTGTAATAGTTTCCTTACATCCCAATGATATGTTGTGAAAATATGCCAAATCGCTGCACAACCACGCCTACTTCCCATATACCAGAACTTTGAAGACGATCTGAATCGGTTACTTTACAATATATAAAGTAAACACTAGTGAAGATATCAGTGCAGAACTTTGCACAAATACTATGTTTATAGTATGGCAGCCCCATTCTATAAATCGCCGAAATCGGACCATAGGTTTTTAAGGCCCATATATCGAACACGAGGACCTCGGTGCTTCTAACCTAATATTATGGTTTCCAACTTTCAATGGACTTTATACAATATATGACGAATATTAATTATATACTCATAATATAAATAAAGTTAAATAAATAAATTGCGAGAGTATAAAATGTTCGGTTACACCCGAACTTAGCCCTTCCTTACTTGTTTTCTACTTACTTTTTCTTGTGATGTACATATGTATGTGATTGGCGTTCAACCGTTTAGCCTCTCTTTCCTTCGCAGTTCGGCGCCAGTTGGAAATTCCAAGTGTAACCAGGTCGCTCTCCACCTGGTCCCTCCAACGGAGTGGAGGCCTTCCCCTTCCTCGGCTTCCTCCGGCGGGTACTGCATCGAACACTTTCAGAGCTGGAGTATTTTCGTCCATTCGGACAACATGACCTAGCCAGCGTAGCCACTGTCTTTTTATTCGCTGAACTATGTTAATGTCGTCGTATAACTCGTACAGCTCATCGTTCCATCGTCTGCGGTATTCGCCGTTGCCAATGTTCTGAGGTCCGTAAATCTTGCGCAAAATTTTCCTCTCGAAAACTCCTATTATCGTCTCATCTGATGTTGACATCGTCCAAGCTTCTGCACCGTAAAGCAGGACGGGAATGATAAGCGACTTGTAGAGCTTGATTTTGGTTCGTCGAGAGAGGACTTTACTGTTCAATTGCCTACTCAGTCCAAAGTAGCACCTGTTGGCAAGAGTTATTCTGCGCTGGATTTCGAGGCTGACATTGTTCGTGTTGTTGATGCTGGTTCCCAGGTATACGAAATTATCTACGACCTCGAAGTTATGACTGTCAACAGTGACGTGGGAGCCAAGACGCGAATGCGCCGACTGTTTGTTTGATGACAGGAGATATTTCGTCTTGTCCTCATTCATCTCCAGACCCATTCGCTTCGCCTCCTTATCCATGCGGGAAAAAGCAGAACAAACGGCGCGGTTGTTGCTTCCGATGATATCAATATCATCGGCGTACGCCAGGAGCTGTACACTCTTGTAGAAGATTGTACCTTCTCGGTTTAGCTCTGCAGCTCTTATAATTTTTTCCAGCATCAGGTTAAAGAAGTCGCACGATAGTGAGTCACCTTGTCTGAAACCTCGTTTGGTATCGAACGGCTCGGAGAGGTCCTTCGCAATCATGACGGAGCTTCTGATGTTGCTCAACGTCAACTTACACAGCCGTATTAGTTTTGCGGGGATACCAATTTCATACATCGCGGCATAAAGGCAGCTCCTTTTCGTGCTGTAGAAAGCACCTTTGAAATCGACAAAAAGGTGGTGTGTGTCGATCCTCTTTTCACGGATCTTCTCCAAGATTTGGCGCATGGTGAATATCTGGTCCGTGGTGGACTTTCCAGGTCTCAAGCCACACTGATAAGGTCCAATCAGTTTGTTGACGGTGGGCTTAAGTCTTTCACACAGTACGCTCGATAGAACCTTATAGGCGACATTTAGGAGGCTTATCCCATGGTAATTGGCACAGTTTGTGGGATCTCCCTTTTTATGGATTGGGCAGAGCACACTGAGATTCCAATCGTCAGGCATGCTTTCTTTCGACCATATTTTGCAAAGAAGCTGATGCATGCACCTTATCAGTTCTTCGCCGCCGTATATGAATAGCTCAGCCGGTAATCTATCGGCCCCTGCCGATTTGTTGTTCTTCAGGCGGGTAATTGCTATTCGAATTTCTTCATGGTCGGGTAATGGAACATTTATTCCATCGTCATCGATTGGGGAATCGGGTTCGCCAACTCCTGGTGTTGTACTTTCACTGCCATTCAGCAGGTCGGAGAAGTGTTCCCTCCATAATCCCAGTATGCCCTTACTTTTTCTTACGTCTTTAAATTTGCTTAAACACATAGTTACTCAAAGAAATGCTTCTGTGAAGAGTAATCTAACTTCGGTACAGCCGAAGTGAACGTTTTTTTCTTATTTTTACTTCACTTACTTCCAATGAATAAACCTGTTCTTGAACGGTTTTCATAGGAGTGGAATGATTGTTCCATTTTTCAAAGATATATTAATTTTTCAATATCAATAATTTTAAAAAATTTAAAAATAAATACATTTCTTAATAACAAGTCATATGGTTAGTCGAAATCCGATAATAGCCATTTAATGAAATATTATATTAATGTTCTTTATACCGTACTTTTTCGCTTTGCAAAGTGTAAATTAAAATTTTCAAAGCTCGTTTGTTCTTTATTATACTAATAGTGGAACCAGGATCCACTAAAGTGCACCACTCTTTCAAAAACTGTGTTAGCATTATAACTCTTTTTCTATCATATATTCTCCATATCTACTTCCATAGGAGCAGACCTATTAAGATTCCTAGACTTACAAATAATGTCTACTGTTGTTGTTAGTCTAGGTATTCCTAGAGTACTGTCTAGAAAAATTATTTGTATTTTTATACTCTCTCAACAAAAGTTGCTAAGTATTATTGTTTTGTTCACATAACGGTTGTTTGTAAGTCATAAAACTAAACGAGTTACATATAAAGTTATTGTTGAGCTACCAAGCTTTTTGATAGGTATGAATTGCGAAATCAAACAACGAAAATATATAATTATTATTTAATTATATATAAAACAACGAAATAAAAGTTACGTGGCTGGTGATTTAGTTGATCGGGTACGTCTGCTGGCGGCGAATGTTAGAAACGAACATAACGCAATAATTTGCTTAAAAGTAAGCTAGCTCAACTACAACTTGCATGTCTGTATGTATTAACGAATTAAGGATAAAGGGTAATGATAAAGTGCAATAATAAGTGTCGTTAAGCTCAGGTATGCATACGAGTAAATTAGAGTGACCAGATAACAATTACTAATAATGATTTAGAAAAGTTTTTCAGCACAGAGTATGGTACAAATGTATGTAAATATATGTAGATTTACTCAAATTAGTTACAACTAGTTCGTTCTACTTTGGAAGGAGCTGCTCCGTACATACTCCCTCCCGTTGAAAGATCCCACCTTCAAGAGAATCTTTGACAGGAAGGATGCACAATTTGTTGACAGCTCACCAAGGCAGGTGTGCGTAGTATAACTACTCTCGCAACACCGACTGATCCAGTAATGAGTTCTGTAACACGAGCTAATGGCCACTTGAGAGGTGCTGAGTTCTCTTCCTTAATGCATACGAAGTGAGGTGTCTGCCACTTGGTGCGCTGTTCTAGATTAGTGAGATATTCTTCACTCCACCGCTTCCAAAATATTTGTATGTAGGTAGCGCGCTGCCAACGCTCTAAACGATTGTAGTTTAGAAGTGTGAGAGTAGGCTCAGAAACAGCGATAAGATAATAATCGCTGAGAAAATCAAAATCAAGAAGCGATGCACCAACAGAACGATTGAAGTGCTCTTTTGCCATTTTTACTGCTGCCTCCCAGAGACGACCAAAGTGTGGCGAACGAGGGGGTATAAACCGCCAGTTAGCTCGTTCTTGGCGCCAACAAAGTTTGTAGCGTTGTCTGACCATATGCAACTTGATATACCACGAGTGGCTATAGAGCTCTTAAGTGCATCAAGAAAAGAGCCGGTTGAGAGATCCTTTACTAGTTCCATCCACACTAGGGGTATAACTTTTTGAATTTTTTTGAAAAAAAAAATTTACATGGCATAAGACGATGATTTTTAGTTTTTCGATTTATTTCAAAAACTTCACGCAGAATTTAAATTGAAAATTCGTATGAAAATTTCATACATATGCCAAGAAAAAACACCATATGAGATTATGTTCTTTTCTTTGTGTCTGTTTTGTTTTGCTCTTCTTCCGTTATTCGTCGTATTTTTCCATATGACAAAAATAGATAACGGTAAATTTGAGTAAATGCTTTATGAATGATTGAAACTTCGTATAAGCGTCGCGCCAGTTGCTTTTATTTAGCTGTCGGTCTCTTATTCAGTGCGTGGCGGCTGAAATGAAAGTGTCTTTTTTAATTAACAATGTCTTTTAAAAAAAGTGGTGCTGAAGTTTTAAAAAATTCAAAACAATGGGAAAACAATTTAATAACATTTGAAAAATCTAAGAATAAGAGAAGAGAAATCAATAACATTGAAAACCCCTTGAGTGAATTGTGTAAGATTCCAAAACATACCGTGATTATAGGAAGGTATATTGAATTAGCAAAAACGGAGAAATTGAAAAAAGAAAAGATGCCAGATTATTTCAAACGAAATGATTGCCTTGTGGTCGAAACTTAACTTTCCGAGCATAACACATATAGCTGCACAACGGAAGATAACAAAAGTTTTAAATGATTATTCAACATTTTTAAAATTCCCGGATGGCAGAAATGTTACAATGGCGTTCAACAATTTATGTGATATAACTAATTTAAAAGGTGTCTGGCTAGGAACTGAGGACAAAAAGTTGTATGAACTCCAAACAACTACAAATGGAGAAGTTGGGTACACGACAGCTAAAGCAGTTTGTGTGCATCCCTCCAAAGCTGCCCTTTTAAGAAAACATGTTCAAAGCACCTCGTGTTTAAATAAAGTGGCGCTCAACACTTCAACATCATCAGCTGAATCTGTCGAGCAATTCGAAACTGCGCATAAGTGTTTTCTTAAACACTGGGTAAAAGAAGATTCTGCCATTCTGAATTTAAAAAGATCTAATATTTGCGCTGAAAGAGCCATCAAAGTTATTCAGGAAATTTACCCTTTTTGTAAATCTGAATATAGTTTAAATCTTAAGTTTATCTCAAATAATATCAAAATGATTTAAATAATGAACTAAAACGTATACTTACTATAAAAATGTATTTGTCTTGTACTTAAATTAGTCTTATTGCTTCTCAATCAAAATTTGTCTTCTTCTTCTTCGCATATAACATGCATTTTTTCAATTTAAATTCTGCGTGAAGTTTTTGAAATAAATCGAAAAACTAAAAACGCAGATATCATTTTTTTTACTATTCCTCATCGTGTTATGGCATGTAAAGTAGGTGTTACAAAAATAGACTACCCCTAATCCACACAGCTTTTGTGGCGATGCAAATGGAGACGCTCACGGAGCATTTTTGAGATGCTTTGTTACACGTTTCGGGTTTGTAATAAAATAGTCCACAATAGTCTACGACTGTTATGACAAAGGCGCGCAAGCTCTGGATGCGTTCTTTTGGCAAGTCAGCCATGTTGTGTTCGACGAGTCGGGGTCTCGATCTGCAGCATATGACACAATTCCGTAATACGCTCGTAATGGTTTTTCTGCCACCTATAGGCCAAAATCGCAAACGAATGGAGGCAAGTAGAGTCTGAGGACCTGCATGATGATACTTCTGATGAAACTAAGTGATTATTGACAATGTTAATGGATGATCCTTAGGTAAAATGCTTGGATGGTGCGCGTTAAAGTTCAGTGTTATTTTCTTTAAGCGGCCTCCAACTCCAAAGTCATCCAAAAATGGTGATAGCGAACCGATTTTGCTTGATGTGTGAACAAAATTATTTATCTTCAAAGTGACGATTTCTGGCCATAACTGCGCTCTTTTGCGCAGCAAGGCGTATGAGCAGCTGTGTCCCACCATAAATTTCTGCAGTTGAGAGCTGTGACTTTTTCTGTGATTTATTGATGTTTATAAATTCGTATATGTTTTTCCAATAAAACGCGACACTTTTCTTTATTTAATTAGGTTTATTTAATTCAATTTTAACCGCACTTATTTCATTCACGTAGCGGCGTGACCACCTTTGACAAACTTCACTTAACAACTAAAAGCTTACATGCTATTACAAATGGCTGATCTATATGGATCATCCAATAAGGACCGTTACAATTATGGCCACTGATGGACGCTTCGTTGACTTATCGATTAATGGCAAGGTTGCCATCCTGACATATTATTCGACCTCGAATAATTAAGTTCACTTTTTCATGTTTTCTGCTACTGTAGTAGTCTTCTTTGGTCCTTCCATATTTCCTACCTTGTCAACCTCGTATCTGTCATGATTTAGTTTGGCGACTACTTTGTATGGTCCCAAATACTTCGGTCTTAATTTCGTAGCTACCCCAAACAGAGTTTACTTAATGGCTACTAAATCTCCTATGTTGTATTCAAAGCTTACTTTTCGTGTTTGATTAAACGTCTTACTGTTTTCTTTCTGTATTTTCTCTATATTTTCATGAGCATTCTGTCTTAGTGAATCGCGTTCTACGTTCAATTCCTCTATTTCTAGATCTTTTAAAATTTCATTTAAATATGGGTAATCTACTAATCGCATGTTCAGTCCGGTAAGAGTTCTAAAGGGTGTTATTTTTATACTGCGCGGTGCAGTGCTGTTTAAGATCTGTTGCACCTTTGCGACGTGGTTGTACCACTGAGTTGGGTTACTTTGACATATCTTAGACAGCATTGGAATGACGGTCCTATGAACGCGCTCCACTTGTCCGTTACCCCGAGGGACACCGGCTGCAATCAACAAGTGTTGTATGCCCTCCTTTGCGCAGTATCCGTTGAACGCCTTTGATGTAAAAGCCACCCCTTTATCCGTTATAATCCGTTTCGGGTTGCCGAAAACTGACGATTGTTTCTCTAATTTAGTAATTACCTCTTCCACCCCGGTTGATTTCGTTGGGTACAACCAAACGAATTACGAAAACGCATCTATTATGACTAAAATATGGTTAAATTGTTTATGTGTTTCGATTAATGGACACACATGGTCAATATGGTAAGTACCTAATGGTTCACAAGTTTTGTCGATTGGTGCCAACAAGCCCTCTTTCTTACCCCTTTTCGCATCTATTACTATGCACTCGACACATGAAGTTACTACATTTTGTACTTTTTTGCTCAAGTTTGGTATGTACTAATTTCTCTCTACTAGCTCCTGTGTTCTTTTTGCTGCAAAATTACCCTGGTTATGTGCTAACTTTATAATTTTTTATTCCATGCCAGATGGTATTACTAATAATTCCTTGACAGGGTCGCTGAAAAGTAAGTCATTTCTTAAAAATAAATTTCGTAAGGTTCAACTTCCACAACTTTCCGCACTGCTCATATCCAGTCATCATGCATTTGCGCCTCTCTTATTCTAAGCTTTAACGAGTCTTCTACAAATAAACAGTATGCACGATTAAGAGCATCTACGTGCCTCAGGCGAGTTCCTGACCTATGTTCAACTATATAATTGTATTCCTGTAAGTACATCGCCCACCTCATGATCCTGTCTGGTACGTCTTGTTTCTTGACCGTCATAGCGAAAGCATTACAATCGCTGACTATTTTAAATTGAATGTCTTTTAAGTATATACGCCATTTCTTCAAGGCTTTTATAGCTGCCAGAACCTCGAGTTCAAAAGCACTGTATTTTTCCTCGGCCCTTGTCGTTTTACGACTCATGTATTCAATGTCTTCTGAGTCCCTCTGCAATAAGACTGCGCCATACCATAGCCAAATTTTGACGGATCAGCATGCACCTCTGTTTCTGCATATGGATCGAAAAGTTTCAACTTGTCCTCAACCCAGTGACAAACGTCGCAAGTATCATCATCAAAAGAATCTGAGACACTGCCTTTAATATCGCGCAACGAAAATGACACCCTTTGCGAATTCAACGGAGCAGCTGTGACGTCAGCGGACAACGAATTTTCCGATTCGTTCTTGCTCTCTCCTTCCTCTTGTTCATTACCGAAAACTAAGTGTTGTAACAAACGCAGTTGCAACTCTTTTTTTTCCTACCCGTAACGCTCAACCCTAGCTCTCTTAGTTTGTCCTTTAACGCTTCTACCGTCATTGCCCTAATCGTCTCAGCGTCCATCTCACAAGCATTCTCTCTTTTCTTTTCTTACTCTTTTAAAAACTTTAATAATTCTTAGAACCAAGTGTACACCCTTGTTTTTTGCTTACAGCTAAAAGCTACACATTCTACTGTTTAAACTCTCAAATAGTGTTATTCTACTCAAATGAACTATTAACTAAAGGGTGATTTTTTAAGAGCTTGATAACTTTTTTTTAAATTTGCAAAATCTCATCGGTTCTTTATTTGAAACGTTAGATTGGTTCATGACATTTACTTTTTGAAGATAATTTCATTTAAATGTTGACCGCGGCTGCGTCTTAGGTGGTCCATTCGGAAAATCCAATTTTGGGCAACTTTTTCGAGCATTTCGGCCGGAATAGCCCGAATTTCTTCGGAAATGTTGTCTTCCAAAGCTGGAATAGTTGCTGGCTTATTTCTGTAGACTTTAGACTTGACGTAGCCCCACAAAAAATAGTCTAAAGGCGTTAAATCGCATGATCTTGGTGGCCAACTTACGGGTCCATTTCTTGAGATGAATTGTTCTCCGAAGTTTTCCCTCAAAATGGCCATAGAATCGCGAGCTGTGTGGCATGTAGCGCCATCTTGTTGAAACCACATGTCAACCAAGTTCAGTTCTTCCATTTTTGGCAACAAAAAGTTTGTTAGCATCGAACGATAGCGATCGCCATTCACCGTAACGTTGCGTCCAACAGCATCTTTGAAAAAATACGGTCCAATGATTCCACCAGCGTACAAACCACACCAAACAGTGCATTTTTCGGGATGCATGGGCAGTTCTTGAACGGCTTCTGGTTGCTCTTCACCCCAAATGCGGCAATTTTGCTTATTTACGTAGCCATTCAACCAGAAATGAGCCTCATCGCTGAACAAAATTTGTCGATAAAAAACATTTCGAACCGAACACTGATTTTGGTAATAAAATTCAATGATTTGCAAGCGTTGCTCGTTAGTAAGTCTATTCATGATGAAATGTCAAAGCATACTGAGCATCTTTCTCTTTGACACCATGTCTGAAATCCCACGTGATCTGTCAAATACTAATGCATGAAAATCCTAACCTCAAAAAAATCACCCGTTATATAACTATATATTAATAATATAACTTATCTTGGCTTCCGTTCCTCTGCTGCTTGATCCACTGCCTGCATACGCCCACTCACTCACAAGTCGAATTTGTCTTTTAAACTTTAATTTATTTCATTTATTTCACGACCACTTCTCGGACGAGTCCCCCAAATGTGGGTTTTCAATAAAACCCGACACTTTTCTTTATTTAATTAGGTTTATTTAATTCAATTTTAACCGCACTTATTATATTCACGTGGCGGCGTGACCGCCTTTTACAAACTTCACTTAACAACTAAAAGTTTACTTGCTATTACAAATGGCTGATCTATATGGATCATCCAATAAAGACCGTTACAATTATGGCCACTGATGGACGCTTCGTTGACTTATCGATTAATGGCAAGATTGCCATCCGTACTATAAGTTATTCGGTCCATGACAGTATTGCCACCTGCCCTATATAATGTCCATTCCTACATGTATCCAAAGATACGTTGCATTGCTCGAAACGAGTTAATATATTTGAACGAAAGAGTTATATCGGGATCATCTGAGGATATTAGTAAGACCTTATGACAAGTTTCTGGCAGATCAGTCTGAGATGCGCGTGGTTGCGGCCAAGAAGATTCAACGTTTTCTAAAAACTGAGGACCATGCATCGAATGCTTTGATTGTAGAAGCTCCCTTGGTGTCGCACCCTTTGGTAGTATATCAGCAGGATTCATAAACGTAGGAACGTAACACCACTGCATGCCTTGTGTTAATTTTTGTATGGCGCTGATGCGATAGGCGACAAATACGTTGAACTTTGAGGGTTCCTCTCGCAGCCATGAGAGGACCACAGGTGAATCTGACCAGCAATAATAAAAGCAATTGAAAATATTAATTTTTGTTAATTCAGCTACTAATTGCGCAAGTAGAGCAGCTGCACAAAGTTCTAACTTAGGTGCTGTGGTTTTTTTTAAGGGGTGCAAGCGGGCTTTAGACAAAGCAAGTGAACTTGAACAATGCCATCCTTGATTAAGCGAACGTAGATACAAGCGCCTTATGCTTCCAGGCTGGCATCACAAAATGCGTGTATTTGAATAGTAGAATCAGGCTGAAGAACGTAGCGCGGAATGATGTGTGTTGTAGATCAATAAAATCATTACAAAAGTCTAACCATGCTGTGCGTATTGAATGTGGTAACATACATTTTACATACATCTCCTGTGAGTGTGATTGGAAATGTACGAAATCGAATAAGAATATTTCTAGTAGCTCAATATGAATTACGAAATGATTCCGGGCTGCGCCTCATGCGCAAGTGAACCGAATACTCGCCTGACGATAAACGTGAATAATTATGTTTAATAAGTTCCTCACAATCGACGAACTTATTCATCTAGTTGTGTACAGGAACCAATTTTACTCGACGATCTTTTACTTACAATAAATGTTGATAGTTTAAGGGTTTGTTGTCCACCTCCAGATAACACCCATCCCAGCCGAGTCTTCAGAAGAAGGGGCAATCTAGGTGCCTACTTAACGCATATGAGGTCAAAGAAGAGTCATGCTCCGATGGGCATATCTTGTTGAATCAGCTAGTTGAATATTCGAAGGAACTGTTCAATCCTCGGAAACACTAGGTTGATTTCAGTAATAGTTTGAGCGACGAGAGCAGTAATGTTTGTTGAATAATCTGAAGTCCGCGACTTCAGAACAATATCGACTGAATATCCATCCGTTTAAAAGCTTGCATCTCCAAGTCCCGACACTGAAGCGATCGATTTAGATTTATGAAGTTGAAGTTGATTTGCGAAACGACTTGTGACGAAATGAATCTGTGAGCCGAAGTCCAAGAGAGAGCGACAAGGTACGAAAGTTCCAGCGCGATTTTTAAATAAAATGATCTCAGTGGCTAAAAGCACGACATCAGATGGAGATCGGGAAGTAGAGACGTTAGCCTGAGCTGGCAGCGTTGCAGTCATTGCATTAGCTTGAACCGCTGTTGGTTGTTAAGGTACCCCTTGATTGTTAGTTAATGGTAACCGATCAAAATGTAAAAGAGTGTGATGTTTCGAATGACATTTCCGACAATAACTAGATTTGCTTTGATGTGTATTCACGGTTTTACAAGTTTTACCAAATGTATCAGTTTGTGTTTGCATTGCATAATCCATGTTTTCAAGTGTTCGACATCGATGTTCTAAAAATGTTGACAATGATTCCCACGATAATAACTCGCTTATTGGACAACTTTCTTCCCATTTTGCTTCAGTTACTTTGTCAAATTTCTGGATTAAGAACAGTACCACTATGCAATCCGTTATTTGATCATTTGATCCGAGTGACTGGAACGCGCGTATGTGCGAAATGGCTTTGTACGTCAGCGCTCGCAGCTTGCCGACTGTAGCATCTGCTTTGTTCATCCCGAAGATCTCCCTGATATGTGCCTGAAAAATAAGACGTTTATTATCGAATCGTTTGCTAAGAAGATCTAATGCAATTTTGTAGTTAGCCTCATTGATTTCCAACGATCGTATAGTGTCAAGAGCCGCACCATAAGGATGATTCACCGACATTTCAAATAGGTTTTAAAACGAGGTTAGATTATCAACGTGTTATAACTACACTGTGCAGTACGGTGCTTAAGTTTTACCGTTCTCCGTTTTAACGTTTCTAGAAAATCACGTTACGAAGCGGTACCGATTTACCAATATTTTCCAATTTACTGTTTATTGAAAAACACACCACGAGATTTTGCCGAAATACAAATTAAATTTTAACAACGTGCTCACTTTAACCATCGCTTACTGTATGTAAAGTTATGTCCACTAAAAATGCAACGCACAATTTCAATTGCAGTAATGTTTAAACCGAATTTTCACTTTGTCACAACTAAATTCACACAGCGATCACGTCGGGGTCACCAAATGTTGAGCTATCAACCTTTTTTGATAGCCTGACGAAACTTGGAACACATGTTCCTTGGAACTGTGAGAGGGTGGGTTGCTTTCGAAAATGGCGAAAAGCGAATACACATAAAGTGTCATAACATAATAAACATATATATAAAGAACGAATGAATATAGCGAAATAAAACTTTACACAAATACTGTATATGATTTGTGGCATCACTTGTGAAAAAATTATCGAAATCGGAATATGGTAATTTTTCACCGAAATATTGGTAAAACTTTCAGATAACTCAATTTAATTCAGAGGATATCTTTTTCTGCTAATAGTGTGTCTCTGTTATATATGAAATGGTTAAAATCGGGTCATATCTTCCCCTAGCTCTCATATAGCTAATTATAGGATTTACAAAAATACGATGGGCTTAATAGCTTATAAATCGGTTAACCCCTTGATATATTTCCACGAGCCTGGCTCGTGGTACAATTTCTGTGCCTAACATGATTATCACAAGTCTGACTCGTGGTGTGTAGAAGTGTTCATTTGATGAAAATAGAATTGAAATTTTCCCGTTATTTCCGTGCACAACATCGAATCTAAAATAAATAGTTTTATTACATGCATTCATATTTCTTTTTGTTCTGCGACTGTTCGTAAGCATCAAAACTGGTTGAACGGTTGGAAGCGAATTTCGTTGCGCTAATTGATACGTCAATGGGTTAATATGTGAAATATCTTTGCCAAATTAAGTGAGCATATAATCTTAGATATAATGTATGTTGGTGATGAAAATGAGTGAAGTCGGTTCTCCGCTCTTCTGAGCAGTCGACCGAATTTGGCAACAAGAGAGGGCCTTGGAATAAGCCAACAAGGAAGGGTTGGAGGCTAAACCTTGCTATAAGACGGCGATGCAACGACTCGAGGGCAAGTCCAACCTGAAGGAAGATGAGGTGCTAGGGTCGCCTTGGGCCAAAGAGGTGGTAAAGAACGGCCTGGCCCATTTCGCTACACCTAACTTGTACAATGCCTCAGATCCTGCATTTGCTAATGGGATCGAGGAGCATATAGCTGAAAAGAGGCAGCGCTCGATAGAGAACGAGCGGAAGAGAAAGTGTAAGGGCGTAGCTGAGGAAAAAAAATGTCAGATATTCGAACGAAAAACCGACAACGTCCAAAGCTGCGCGGGAGCCAGTGAGACCAGCAAACTACATATGATCCTGGCCCTCATTGACCTCAATAACCCGCTGGGACATATTAGAGAGGGTAAGGAAGACCAGTAATGCTTTATATGCGTGCAGGCAGTTGCTTGGCACTACCTGGGGGTTTTCTCTCTCTGTTATGCACTGGTGCTACACAGCCATACTAAGACCAATTATACTCTACGGTGCTATAGATTGCTGGACAGGCGTACGGAAATCCGCGTACCAAAACCCAATGGAAAGAGTTCAGCGGCTTGCTATGGTATATATCAAGCGGAGGTGTTTGCAATTGGAAAAGCCGCTAAGTTATTCTTAAATACATCACCAGGTTACTCTAAAGTCGGCATATACGTAGACAATCAGGCGGCAATCAAGACAATGTCCTTCTGCATATTGGCCAAAAGCATCTTGTGTGACAGGGCAGCTGTGGTGGATGTCGCCACAAAAAAGCGACTTGATTTCTACTGGGTGCCAGGTCACAAGGGCATTGTTTATACCAAATGAATATATCCCTGATTGTCCTGGTAGAAATTCAAATTGGAATACAATGCAAAAATCACTAACAACATCAACTTCACAAAAAACAAGAAAAAAACGTTAACTTCGGCAGTACCGAAGCTAATATACCCTTCACAGGTGTATTTCTTTTAGTAACTATGTGTTTAAGCAAATCTAAAGACGTAAGAAAAAGAAAGTAACAAGTCAGGGGCCTTGAAAAGACATGGTTCGATTTTGACAAATTTTCCACAAGTGATGTCACAGCTCAAATACAGTATTTGTGTGATGTTTTATTCCGCTATCTTCATTTGTTCCTAATGTATATATGTATTATAAAGTGAACGAATCAAAAGAATTCAAAATTGAGTTATATGGGAAGTAGACGTAGTTGTGAACCGATTTCGCCCATATTCCACCCGTGTCAACAGGGTGTCAAGAAAGTGTTATATACCGAATTTCATTGAAATCGGTCGAATAGTTCTTGAGATATGGTTTTTGACCCTTAAATGGGCACCGCCACGCCCATTTTCCATTTCGTAAAAAAATCTCAGTGCAGCTTCCTTCTGCATTTTCTTCTGTAAAATTTAGTGTTTCTGACGTTTTTCGTTAGTGAGTTAACGCACTTTTAGTAATTTTCAACCTAACCTTTGTATGGGAGGTGGACGTGGTTATTATCCGATTTCTTTCATTTTTGGACTGTATAAGGAAATGACTAAAATAAATGACTGCAGAAAGTTTGGTTCATATAGCTTTATTGGTTTGCGAGTTATATACAAAAAAACCTATTTGGGGGCGGGGTCACGCCCACTTTTCCATAAAAATTACATCCAAATGTGCCCCTCCCTAATGGGATCCTATGTTCCAAATTTCATTTTCATAACTTTATTTATAGCTTAGTTATGACACTGTATAGGTTTTCGGTTTCCGCCATTTTGTGAGCGTGGCAGTGGATCGATTTTGCCCCTTTTTGAAAGCAACCTCCTCAGGCTGACAAGGAACATGTGTTCCAAGTTATCGCTATCGCAACCTGTTGCACAGATCACTTGTGAAAAAATTGTCAAAATCGAACCATGACTTTTCAAGGCCCCTGATATCGAACATGAAGAACTCAGTGCCTAAGGGTGATTTTTCCCCGAAAATATACTTAGGTAAATCCCTCAGATATTTTAATGTAATTCATTCCCTTTGAATTTTTTTCTTATAACAGTTTCTCTCTGTACCTGAAATAGTAAAAGTCGGGTCATAACTTCCCCCAGATCCCATATACCCAATTATAAGTAATATTAAATTAAGGGAGCGTATAGTATTCGATACATTGTATCTTGGTGGTGAAAACGATTGAAATCGGTTTAGGAATTACTTCAGTACCCATATACTATTTATGATTATTTTTTCGTTATTCTATTGAACTTTATACCCAATATATGGGTCGAATTGTGTTATCTTTATTAAATTACATCAATCAATTGCGAGAGTATAAAATGTTCGGTTACACCCGAACTTAGCCATTCCTTACTTGTTATTATTAACTTTGACTCTGGTAGTTTCATCTCCATATATACCTATATAGTCTATATTTTGTGGGATTGAGGGCTAAACTCTGTGGAGGATGCGGACGTTATCCTGAACGAGGCAGAAACCGACATTGAAGTTAAGTTTATATGTTTACAGATCCACAGAGCTTCCATCTATTAATAAATTAATAGTTGAGTGCAGCATGTTGCATATATGTAGATGCATGCGTGCCTCATATAAATGTATGTGTGTTGCACGTATGCGTGCCACATTTAAATGTATGCTTGTTGCATGTAAATGCAACTGCAATGTTTATTTATGTATACAAATTTATGTATTTATATCGATTAATATTCAGATTATAATTTCATGTATTTTTAGACTGTAATTCCTAAGAAAATGACTTTGATTGATATAGCTTTAGTAGTTTACGAAATATGTAGAAAAAACTAAGTAAGAGACGGGACCACGCCTACTTTGAGAAAAAAAAAAAATAACTTCGAAATATGCCCCAACCTGGTTCGATCCTTTGTACCAAATTTTATTTTTATAACTGTATTTATGTTATGTATTATTAGTACCCTCAAATAGATCGATAAATATTCTAAAAAAACATTGACATCAGTAATACTATAAAATGAGAATATATATTATATTTGTATTATAAATGTAGTAGCCCGATGAAATGAATAATACTAATCTTACACTTTTTCATGCTCTTCAAATTTTTGAACGGTTGAAGAGCTTGAACCTACTCGGCGTCATTTTGAAAATGAAATATCAATATATCAATTGCCCTAAAAAAGGCTCATGCTATAAACTTTTGCCTGACGAGTGGCCCCGTTATGGTGGCGCCTAAGCTAGTAGCTTGAGGGGCGACATATTTCAAATAATTATTTGTTATAACTTACAAATTTAAACTTATGATATCTTTCGAATGGAATGTCCAAATTGAATAATTCAAAAAGTATTGATGTAATGGTATTGAAGCACTCTTAAATATGAAGTCATTTGCTTTTATAAGGAATAGTTTCAAAAGAATAAATAAAAACTTTTTTAACGGTGACATATATATATATTTTTAAATGATAACAAGTAAGGAAGGGCTAAGTTCGGGTGTAGCCGAACATTTTAGACTCTCGCAATTTATTTATTTAACTTTATTTATATTATATAATACACAATTTGACCCACATATTCGTCATATATATTCGTCCTTTGAAAGTTGGAAACCATAATATTAGGTTAGAAGCACCGAGGTCCTCGTGTTCGATATACGGGGCCTTAAAAACCTATGGTCCGATTTCGGCGATTTCTAGAATGGGGCTGCCACACTATTAACATAGTATTTGTGCAAAGTTCTGCACCGATATCTTCACTAGTGCTTACTTCATATATTGTAAAGTAAGCGATTCAGATTGTCTTCAAAGTTCTGGTATATAGGAAGTAGTTTTCACAACATATCATTGGGATGTAAGGAAACTATTACAAACCAAGTTTCATTGAAATCGGTTGAGTAGCTCCTGAGATATGGTTTTTGACCCATAAGTGGGCGACGCCACGCCCATTTTCCATTTTGTAAAAAAATCTGAGTGCAGCTTTCATCTGCCATTTCTTATGTGAAATTTAGTGTTTCTGACGTTTTTCCTTAATGAGTTAACCCACTTTTAGTAATTTTCAACCTAACTTTTGTATGGGAGGTGGGCGTGGTTGTGATCCGATTTCTTTCATTTTTGGACTGTTTAGGAAGTAGCTAAAAAAAACGACTGCAGAAAGTTTGGCTTATATAGCTCTATTGGTTTGCGAGATATGTACAAAAGCATCTTGTGTGACAGGGCAGCTGTGGTGGATGTCGCCACAAAAAAGCGACTTGATTTCTACTGGGTGCCAGGTCACAAGGGCATTGTTTATACCAAATGAATATATCCCTGATTGTCCTGGTAGAAATTCAAATTGGAATACAATGCAAAAATCACTAACAACATCAACTTCACAAAAAACAAGAAAAAAACGTTAACTTCGGCAGTACCGAAGCTAATATACCCTTCACAGGTGTATTTCTTTTAGTAACTATGTGTTTAAGCAAATCTAAAGACGTAAGAAAAAGAAAGTAACAAGTCAGGGGCCTTGAAAAGACATGGTTCGATTTTGACAAATTTTCCACAAGTGATGTCACAGCTCAAATACAGTATTTGTGTGATGTTTTATTCCGCTATCTTCATTTGTTCCTAATGTATATATGTATTATAAAGTGAACGAATCAAAAGAATTCAAAATTGAGTTATATGGGAAGTAGACGTAGTTGTGAACCGATTTCGCCCATATTCCACCCGTGTCAACAGGGTGTCAAGAAAGTGTTATATACCGAATTTCATTGAAATCGGTCGAATAGTTCTTGAGATATGGTTTTTGACCCTTAAATGGGCACCGCCACGCCCATTTTCCATTTCGTAAAAAAATCTCAGTGCAGCTTCCTTCTGCATTTTCTTCTGTAAAATTTAGTGTTTCTGACGTTTTTCGTTAGTGAGTTAACGCACTTTTAGTAATTTTCAACCTAACCTTTGTATGGGAGGTGGACGTGGTTATTATCCGATTTCTTTCATTTTTGGACTGTATAAGGAAATGACTAAAATAAATGACTGCAGAAAGTTTGGTTCATATAGCTTTATTGGTTTGCGAGTTATATACAAAAAAACCTATTTGGGGGCGGGGTCACGCCCACTTTTCCATAAAAATTACATCCAAATGTGCCCCTCCCTAATGGGATCCTATGTTCCAAATTTCATTTTCATAACTTTATTTATAGCTTAGTTATGACACTGTATAGGTTTTCGGTTTCCGCCATTTTGTGAGCGTGGCAGTGGATCGATTTTGCCCCTTTTTGAAAGCAACCTCCTCAGGCTGACAAGGAACATGTGTTCCAAGTTATCGCTATCGCAACCTGTTGCACAGATCACTTGTGAAAAAATTGTCAAAATCGAACCATGACTTTTCAAGGCCCCTGATATCGAACATGAAGAACTCAGTGCCTAAGGGTGATTTTTCCCCGAAAATATACTTAGGTAAATCCCTCAGATATTTTAATGTAATTCATTCCCTTTGAATTTTTTTCTTATAACAGTTTCTCTCTGTACCTGAAATAGTAAAAGTCGGGTCATAACTTCCCCCAGATCCCATATACCCAATTATAAGTAATATTAAATTAAGGGAGCGTATAGTATTCGATACATTGTATCTTGGTGGTGAAAACGATTGAAATCGGTTTAGGAATTACTTCAGTACCCATATACTATTTATGATTATTTTTTCGTTATTCTATTGAACTTTATACCCAATATATGGGTCGAATTGTGTTATCTTTATTAAATTACATCAATCAATTGCGAGAGTATAAAATGTTCGGTTACACCCGAACTTAGCCATTCCTTACTTGTTATTATTAACTTTGACTCTGGTAGTTTCATCTCCATATATACCTATATAGTCTATATTTTGTGGGATTGAGGGCTAAACTCTGTGGAGGATGCGGACGTTATCCTGAACGAGGCAGAAACCGACATTGAAGTTAAGTTTATATGTTTACAGATCCACAGAGCTTCCATCTATTAATAAATTAATAGTTGAGTGCAGCATGTTGCATATATGTAGATGCATGCGTGCCTCATATAAATGTATGTGTGTTGCACGTATGCGTGCCACATTTAAATGTATGCTTGTTGCATGTAAATGCAACTGCAATGTTTATTTATGTATACAAATTTATGTATTTATATCGATTAATATTCAGATTATAATTTCATGTATTTTTAGACTGTAATTCCTAAGAAAATGACTTTGATTGATATAGCTTTAGTAGTTTACGAAATATGTAGAAAAAACTAAGTAAGAGACGGGACCACGCCTACTTTGAGAAAAAAAAAAAATAACTTCGAAATATGCCCCAACCTGGTTCGATCCTTTGTACCAAATTTTATTTTTATAACTGTATTTATGTTATGTATTATTAGTACCCTCAAATAGATCGATAAATATTCTAAAAAAACATTGACATCAGTAATACTATAAAATGAGAATATATATTATATTTGTATTATAAATGTAGTAGCCCGATGAAATGAATAATACTAATCTTACACTTTTTCATGCTCTTCAAATTTTTGAACGGTTGAAGAGCTTGAACCTACTCGGCGTCATTTTGAAAATGAAATATCAATATATCAATTGCCCTAAAAAAGGCTCATGCTATAAACTTTTGCCTGACGAGTGGCCCCGTTATGGTGGCGCCTAAGCTAGTAGCTTGAGGGGCGACATATTTCAAATAATTATTTGTTATAACTTACAAATTTAAACTTATGATATCTTTCGAATGGAATGTCCAAATTGAATAATTCAAAAAGTATTGATGTAATGGTATTGAAGCACTCTTAAATATGAAGTCATTTGCTTTTATAAGGAATAGTTTCAAAAGAATAAATAAAAACTTTTTTAACGGTGACATATATATATATTTTTAAATGATAACAAGTAAGGAAGGGCTAAGTTCGGGTGTAGCCGAACATTTTAGACTCTCGCAATTTATTTATTTAACTTTATTTATATTATATAATACACAATTTGACCCACATATTCGTCATATATATTCGTCCTTTGAAAGTTGGAAACCATAATATTAGGTTAGAAGCACCGAGGTCCTCGTGTTCGATATACGGGGCCTTAAAAACCTATGGTCCGATTTCGGCGATTTCTAGAATGGGGCTGCCACACTATTAACATAGTATTTGTGCAAAGTTCTGCACCGATATCTTCACTAGTGCTTACTTCATATATTGTAAAGTAAGCGATTCAGATTGTCTTCAAAGTTCTGGTATATAGGAAGTAGTTTTCACAACATATCATTGGGATGTAAGGAAACTATTACAAACCAAGTTTCATTGAAATCGGTTGAGTAGCTCCTGAGATATGGTTTTTGACCCATAAGTGGGCGACGCCACGCCCATTTTCCATTTTGTAAAAAAATCTGAGTGCAGCTTTCATCTGCCATTTCTTATGTGAAATTTAGTGTTTCTGACGTTTTTCCTTAATGAGTTAACCCACTTTTAGTAATTTTCAACCTAACTTTTGTATGGGAGGTGGGCGTGGTTGTGATCCGATTTCTTTCATTTTTGGACTGTTTAGGAAGTAGCTAAAAAAAACGACTGCAGAAAGTTTGGCTTATATAGCTCTATTGGTTTGCGAGATATGTACAAAAAATTTAGTAGGGTGCGGGGCCACGCTCACTTCCCCAAAAAAATTACATCCAAATATGCCCCTTCATAGTGCTATCCTTCATGCCATAGCTTTATTTATGGCTTAGTTATGGCACTTTATGTGTTTTCGGTTTTCGCCATTTTGTGGGAGTGGCAGTGGTCCGATTTTGCTCATTTTCGAAAGCAACCTTCCTATGGTGCCAAGAAATAAGTGTGACAAGTTTCATCAAGATATCTTAATTTTTACTCAAGTTACAGCTTGCACAGCCGGACGGACGGACGGACAGACAGACATTCGGATTTGAACTCCACTCTTCACCCTGATCACTTTGCTATATATAACCCTATATCTAACTCGTTTAGTTTTGGGTGTTACAAACAACCGTTATGTGAACAAAACTATAATACTCTCTTTAGCAACATTTGTTGCGGGAGTATAAAAATATATTATATTTAAATTGCAAAAAAAAACCTAAACATTTTAAAAGCAAAATTTAAATTAATAAAAATAAAATTAATTTTAATTAAATTAAAAATAAAACTGTACAGAATATATTATGCAAAGTAACAATTATCAGAGAACGCCAAAACGCCAATAAAAACATAAAAATATATTAAACAAGTAAGGAAGGGCTAAGTTCGGGTGTAACCGAACATTTTATACTCTCGCAATTTATTTACTTAACCTTATTTATATTATATAATATACAATTTAACCAACATTTCCGTCATATATATTGTATAAAGTCGATTGAAAGTTGGAAACCATAATTTTAGGTTTAGGTTTAGGTTGTTCGATTAATAGGGCCTTGAAAACCTATGGTCCGATTTCGGCGATTTTTAGAATGGGGCTGCCACACTATAACGGTAGTATTTGTGCAAAGTTCTGCATCGATATCTTCACTAGTGCTTAATTTATATATTGTAAAGTTAACGATGAGATCGTCTTCAAAGTTCTGGTATATAGGAAGTAGGCGTGTTTGTGAAGGGATTTGGCCTATTTTCACAACATATCATTGGGATGTAAGGAAACTATTACAAACCAAGTTTCATTGAAATCGATCGAGTAGTTCCTGAGTTATGGTTTTTGACCCATAAGTGGGCGACGCCACGCCCATTTTCCATTTTGTAAAAAAATCAGAGTGCAGCTTCTATCTGCCACTTCTTATGTGAAATATAGTGTTTCTGGCGTTTTTCGTTACTGAGTTAACTCACTTTTAGTAATTTTCAACCTAACCTTTGTATGGTAGGTGGGCGTGGTTATTGTCCGATTGGTTTATATAGCTTCATTGGTTTCTTATCAACCCTATTCCAGATAAGACTTCATTTACTAAAAGAGAAGTTTTATCGACAACAGAAAAATTATTACAGCTGGATGTCTCAGCCCCGTTATAGTCACAGCCAAAATAATAATGCAGCAGATATGGCTCGATAAATCCGATTGGGATGAGAAATCCCTTAACTCTACATCGATGAAAAACCTTGATAAAGGATTTTGAAGCCCTTCATTTTGTTGAAATCCCTCGGTGGTCCACTTCTCGACATTCTTTCATGGACTCTCTGATGCATCTGAAAAAGCTTACGAAACAACCCAATTCATCAGTGTTTCTATAATCACAAACACCTGGACAACTCTTCTAGTGTCCATGACTCGTGTGGCCCCAATAAAAAGTATATCCTTACCGAGTCTAGAACTTTGCGGAGCTGTACTTCTGGCAGACAATTGGAGTCATGTTGAAAGCCAGGACAATCCGGCAGATCTGGCTTGCCGCGGATGTACACCTCTGGAAATGATAAATAATAACCTCTGGTGGCACGGACCCCAATGGATAAAACTCGACCTAAGCCATTGGCCAGTTACCCGAAATACAGTCGAAACAACACTGGAACTTAATCTAATCAAGACTTTCGCCAACACAACACAAGACAATATACTGGAGAGATTTTCATCATTGTCCTAAGCCAGTGGTCGGCAAACTTATACAATCAAACAATTTATTTTGTGAGAGTGTATGCGTGTTGAGAGCTACTCAACGGACCAAGAGTTCTGTTCTACTGGTCCCGTACTTTTTTAGAACTGGTGAAATTAAGACCAATACTGGTTTCCTAACAATTTTTATAGTGTACGTCAGCTTAACACATACAATCAATTGTTTTTACTGCGTAGAAATGTGTATGAAAACATTATAAAGCAGTAGACTTTATGTAAATTACATTTTTTGGAAAACAAAAATCGATAATACTACTTCGAATTAAACACACAATTATTAACTATTTTACAAACATTTTAAATGGCGAATGAAGTTGGAAAATTAATCGTTGTATTTTTATGAACTGACTTGTAAAAATAATAAAAAAATTAATAATCTAAATAGAAATATAATAATATATATATAAGCATTGTCTTTTGTGTTCATACATGCGTGCGTACAATCCACCATACGTCCTGCTCGCTGTGAAGTCAGCAAGCAACTGACCTGACATCGTGTCTGTGGTGTAAAAATGATTGCAAGTGCGTGTGTTTCACACGTACACTCAGTGTGCGCTCAGAGAGCGCTCCGCGTTCAATGCTGCCGATCACATAGCTATTCACCCAAATTATCCACTCCCAACAGAACGTTGCACCCTAACTCGCCCATTCGCAGTCACAGGAATTGCTTTCGACGGTCCCTACGACATAAAAATTTACACCGGAAGAACATGTTTGATAACAAAAGCAGGAGTGAAAAGTTGAAAGAGGCACTTATAAAAGGTGTCGCAGACCCAAAAATTCACTTTTGAAAAATTACCAACCATTCCGAATCGAAAGCTGCTTGAATTTTCGCCCTTTAAGGCCACTAAGTGAAGATCCTACGAATTTATAACCCTTAACACCAGGCCATTTCTTAATAGGTACCTCTTTACTAACCCCAGCAGAACCCAATTTAGAAGACGGACATTTAGCACCGTAAATAGATGCAAAAGCTAAAGATACTCCAACAACACTTCTGCAAACGATGGAAAGAAGAATACCTAAAAGAACTACACATAAGATATAAGTGGAAATACTCCAACGAAACATTGAAGTCAATGATAAGGTAGTCATTCGCCATAAAACATGAAAAAACTTATTTCGGTTCAGCCAATAGAAAAGAGTAGTAGATATACGTACTTCTCAAACCATAATTGCCCGCCCAATAACCAAAGTAGTATCTTTACCCAATAATTTAAAAATTTTCTTTACATGACATGGCTTCTCAAAACAGCATCAGGACATTCCACAACTGGCGCAGCAGCCCAGTCACTACCGTGCGATCACTTAGCGTGACCCATCACCCTACTTTCTGAAGAAGGGACCCTGGTTCGACGACTATACCGGTTTAAATCGACCATTTCTCCGATTCGCGAAGAAAAAGGAAGTACACTTCGCTCGGCCTGGCGTAGTATATCCAGCAAAACGCACATACAAACCCGTCGCTTGCGGAGTATGCAAAAAAGACCATCGATTGGTGACATGTTCAAAATTCATAGAAATGAACGTTAACGAAAAGTTTGACGCAGTTACCAAGTACAGGTACTGTGTCAACTGCTTGGCCAGATCATACCCGACCCAAAACTGCACAAGCAAAAAAATATGCAACAAATGCAATCGGGAACACCATTCAATGGAAAAATGGAATAAAATCCGAACCATCATCGACCCGATCTGTAAACAGTCAATAATTGCATTAGACCTGGTACAAAAGTTGAGGCTACCAACATCGTATCTCGACTCACACCCTATGAGCAAAATCATTATAGGATCGCTCACTGATCCGGACTGGCAAGTCGAAATCAACAGCCTTATAACGAACGACCTACCGAACCGATCCTATAATCGTGACATAAGTGGCGAAATCATCAAGAAATTCGACCACTTAGTCCTAGCCCACCCGATGTTTTTCAAAGACGATAAATCTAAGATAGAAATCTATCTTCTTTTATTTGACACGCCGGGTAATTCAAAGTCGAGACCACTTCTTATTGACTACGTGACGGTACTCCATCTGGTATCGGAAATCACCAAAACTGGTCTATGAGTGGCTTTAAATCTCAACCTCAATGTAATCTAATCTATTATCACCAGCAAGGTACACTATATCCAAGACTATATAGGATATCTCACATATTAACCAATACATATATGCGGAATAAAGTCCACCGTATTTTTGAAACAACTATAATTAGGTATATGGGAGCTAGGAGATGTTATGACCCGATTTTAATAATTTTTGGAACAGAGTCACACTATTAGAAGACAACAATTTCTGAATTACATTAAATTATCTGAGAGATTTACCCATATTTTCGGTTAAAATTTACCCTTAGGCGCTGAGTTCAACATGTTCGATATCTGGGGCCTTAAAAAGATCTGAGTGCAGCTTCCTTCGGCTATTTCTTCTGTAAAATTTAGTATTTCTGACGTTCTTCGTTAGTGAGTTAACCCACTTTTAGTAATTTTCAACCTAACCTTTGGTATGGGAGGTGGGCGTGGTTATTATCCGATTTCAACTATTTTCATGGTGTGTGGTGGGGTACGTAAGAGAACCGACTGCAGAAAGTTTGGTTTATCAATTTTAATTTTTACTCAAGTTATCCGTTGCACGTCATCCTGATCATTTTCATATACATAACCCTATATGTAACTCGTTTAGTTGTATGACTTACAAACAACCGTTATGTAAACAAAACTATAATACTCTCTTAGCAACTTTTGTTGCGAGAGTATAAAAATGAATTGGAAGTTATTCTAAACGACATATGGATGTTGACCGAAACCGATTTTACGAACCATTCATTTTTAAAATTCAAAAATTATGACTTTTACCACACTCCGCACTCAGCAAACTCAGCACGAGGAGGTAGCGTGGTTTTAATAAAACAATGTTATTAAACATTTCGAAGAAGCTCAGATTAAGATTGAAGAAATTCAAGCTACAGCAATTTCAGTAAAAATGCACAGTCAGTCATTATACTTAATTGCTCTATATAGTCCGCCCAGGCACAATATCAAAACTGATACTTATACGAGTTTATTAAACAAATATGACGGAAGGTACATTATGGGTGGTGATTTTAATGCAAAACATACTCATTGGGGATCTCGTTTAATTACAACCAAAAGACGAGAACTTTTGATAGCTATACAAGTTATTGCATGCAATGTTATTTCGACAGGGAGACCGACTTATTGGCCTGCAGATAGTAGGAAATTACCAGATCTTCTTGACTTTTTTTGTCATCAACAAAGTATCGAAAATCAATTTACGTATTGAAGATAGCTCAGATTTAAGCTCTGATCATTCACCAGTGTTACTAACTTTATGTGAAACACCAGTAATTCGGTCGGCACGTGTTCTTTATCTAATAAACATACTGATTGGTTTACATTTAAGACTATACTGAATAAAGTCGATTTTAAACCAAAGCGCATATCGACAGATGCTGACTTATGCCCGGTTTCACAGTTCGTACTTAAGTTGTGCCCAAATAAAATCTTAGCTAAGCATTGTTGTTGACTGAGTAGTCATTTACGTTTCACAGTCGATGCTTATTTTCTATAAAATTCTATTATGATATATGGCAGCACAATGAAAAACATTTGTTTACAAATACCATCTGACAAATTGAAATTATTGTTGATGAAAAATATCTTTGCCACGAATAAATTTAGAATCTGGGAAATTGATGGAAACAATAAAAGGACACCGAATTTCACCGCAAGCGAGTGGGGGCACCTTTTGCAACTCGCAGGAAAGCATATAACCGTCATTGAATGCAAGAAATTCCAAAAATTTTTCAGCAAATAATTTTTATTTTAATTTTTTTGACAAATAAGTCAATATTCAAAACAAAAATCAGCTGTTACTTAAGCACTGCTTAAGTCTCCCATTTTCAGTACTTAAGCAGAACTTAAGTATGAACTGTAAAACGCAATATTTCTGTTTTATCTTAAGCACAACCTAAGCACTGACTGTGAAACCGGGCATTAGATTGTGAAGTTGAATCTTTCACAAAAGTTATTCAAAGTGCTGAATATTCGCGTGAATCTAAGTAGAAACAAATTCCCAAAATATATCTTAGATGGTATCCATAAAAAACGCAAACTTCGACGAAGATGGCATGAAACTAGGTCGGCTGCTCTCAAAACAGTGCTTAATAGATGTACAGCGGAACTAAGAACAACAATTAGACAGCTTAAAACTATTCCTTCAAAACGTATTTGTCCACACTCACTGTTGATAAATCTACCGATTATTTGCTCTGGAAAGCTGCAAGCTGCAATCTAGCAAATAATTGTATAAAAGCCGAGTGGGGTTGCACTCCGGGAGTGCAGGCTGAAGAGAAAACTTGAACTTATGGCGCGTTGGGCACTTTTTTGAGTGAGCATTTTTAGGTGCGCTCGCGACATGAGAAATTGTACATAAAAAATCAAGTTTATCAAAGCAATGTGGGCACTTTTTGAATGGACATGAAGTATAATAATATAGAAACTATATTCGAAGGAAGTGGTTTTATTTAAATGAGTAAATATTAGTAAATAGTGAATACAAAATTTATCAATTCTCATCCATAATTTCAACAACTCTTACATCATCATTATCAGCATTTTCATCATTATTATCAGGATTTTCATCAAATTCTAAAATAGGTCTATGGTAACTGAAGTATGAAATGAACAATTTTGATTTAAATCTTTTTATATATCTTGTGAATACTGTGTAAACTCTCAAGCGTTTTTGAGAAATGAAAAATTACGGGGGTGCACGATTAATATAAAAAAACACCAAATTGCCTGTGTCGAGAAAATTTATAAAAAATTGCCGGTAAGTATGTAAATTTTATAATTTAATGCATATAAATTCAATTATTTAATATTTCTTTACAATTAATTTTCTTCTTTATTTTTTATTTAGTTTTAGGTTTATAAAATATGTATGTATTGTCGCTTGACGCAACACCGGCCACATTGACAGTATCAGGTTCCTTCAACATCCATTGGAAGCAAGGCCAGTTTGTGGATGGGGCGCTTAATTGCGCCCGTCTTCGTTGCCACGTCTACGACTCGCACCTTGCCGTCTTGCCTTTCGACGGTTGCGACGACGCGTCCTAGTACCCACTGTTGCGGCGGCACGTTGTTCTCGTGGACGAGAACGAGGTCGTTGGGCTGCAAATTCCGTGTGGGGTGCAGCCACTTGTTGCGCTCCTGAAGGCCCGTCAGGTATGTTTTGGACCACTGACTAAAAAATTGCTGCTTGAGAGAGCAAACAAGTTGCCATCTCTCGCAGCAACGAATTGGGTCCACTGGTACCTGTTCTGGGGGTAGTGCTCGCAGGGAGCACCCTATCAGAAGATGCGCTGGGGTTAACGCCTCGCCGTCGTTGGGGTCCTGGCTCAACGGTGTTAGGGGCCGAGAGTTGAGGATGGCCTCCACTTCGGCCAGTAGTGTTGACAGCTCCTCTGTTGTAAGTAGCGCGTTGCCAATTACGCGCACGATGTGCTGTTTGGCGGACTTCACCGCGGCTTCCTATAATCCACCGAAGTGCGGCGCCCTCGGTGGTATAAATGTGAAGCTGAATCCTTCTTCTGCGGTGAATCCCTTCACTTCTGCTGACTAGGCCAGAAATGCCTCTTTCAGCTCGCGCAGCTTGCGGTCGGCGCCGACGAAGTTGGTGGCGTTGTCGCTGAATATTTTCTGCGGCATTCCATGGCGTCCAATGAACCTTTTTAGGCGAAAATAAATGAATTAGAATATAGGTCCGAAACTTATTCTAAATGTACTGCTTTTGAAGTGAAGCAAACGAAAACTGCAATATATGTTCTGATGGGTCGACCGCGTATTTTTAAAGTTGTATATATCGGACCACAAAAATCTACGCCACATATAAGAAAGGGTCGTAGTGCTCGAAGTCTTTCTGCCTGCAAATTTCCCATAATTTGGTTTTGCAACTTCGGCTTGTAATGAAAACAATGTATACAGCTTCTTACGGTTCCACTGCAAGCTTCTCGGGCATTAATTAGCCATATGCGCTCTCGAAGAAGCTCAACCAACGCTTTAGCCCCAGCGTGGTGATTTCGAATGTGCAGGTATCGTAAATATGATAACGAAGTGCCAATTTTTATTTAGTAATAGCGGAAATTTGGCATCATATGGGAGAGGTGCATTTAATAGGCGACCTCCTACTCGGATTAATTTAAACGAAAGCGATGTATCCGAGTATTCATGCAAAAATGGATTGAATTTTTGGAAGTTTGCGGGTAGGGGGTACCTTTATGCAATTTTTGAATAACATCCGAAATTTATTATATTTCTTCTTCTCTAATGCTTCGTCTTCTAGTGAGAGCTGGAAGTGAGTATTGATTGACCATAATGCAGGGTCTTCTAGGAGAAACTGTGGACCGCCAAACCATATCGAATTATTCAATTCGTCCACGTTACAACCCCGAGACCCTTGATCCGCAGGATTTTGTTTTGTTGGCACATGTCGCCAATGTACTTTGTCAGTCAACTCTTGCATTTCGGACACTCTATTTGCGACGAAGGTTTGTAATGAGGATGGATGCGTTTTGATCCAATGTAAAACGATTTCAGAGTCTGTCCAAAATGTAATATTTTCGAAATGTCGACTCAACATAGGCGCTACTCTTGACCATAATTTCGAAAGAAGATGTGCTGCCGAGAGCTCGAGACGCGGAAGAGACTTGGTCTTCAGCGGAGCCACTCTAGACTTTGCAGTAAGCAGCATACATTTAATACCACTAGCAGATTGGCTTCGTATAAATATGCAGCATCCATACGCCCTTATTGAGGCATCGGCGAAGCCATGTATTTGGCAAATGGGTCTCGACTCTACGTTTACATAACGAGGAATGCTGATTGATGAAAGCTGCAGTAGGTTGGCTTTGAAGTTCTGCCAGCTAGTGTCAAGGCGCAATGGAATCGACTCATCCCAATCTAGTTTTTGGATCCAAAGCTCTTGCAATAAGATTTTTGCTTTGGTAACTAGAGGGGCTAGTAATCCAAGAGGATAAAAAAGGCGAGCAGAAACTGATAATATGTTTCGTTTAGTGGCTCGCAGATTATTAAAATTGTCATCTACGCAAATCGAAACAAGTCTTCTTTCGGCAACCAATGGATTCCCAACGTTTTAGTGGAATTGTTGTCATAGAAGTTTAAAGACTTTTCAGTATAATCACTGTCGAAAACTTTAGGGTGTTTCGAAAACCATTTCGTTAAGGTGAATCCGGCCGAGTGTAATATTTTAATTACCTCACTTGTTAAAAGATCTAGAGACTCAACATTTTCGGATCCTGTTAATAAATCATCAACATAAAAGTCTATTTTAATGGCCAATGAACCGAGTGGATATTTAATTGTATTGGCATCACTGAGCATTTGCAAACACCGTGTTGCGAGAAATAGAGCAGTGCCGTAAGTTACGGTGTTAAGTCGAAAAATTTGTATTTGCTCTGAAGGATGTTCTCCCCACACTATGAGTTGACAATTTCTGTCTTCTTCATGCATAATAATTCGACGGTACATTTTAGTAATGTCTGCCGTTAGTGCATACTTATGTAAGCGAAAACGTAGAAGAGTTGAGTATAACTCTTCTTGGATGGTTGGACCTACCATCAAAAGTTCATTCAATGCTACTTGAGATGAAGATCGGCTCGAAGCGTAAAAGACAACACGTAATTTGGATGAAGTAGTGTGGCTCACTCGGGATCTTATTGTTAGTTGGGCTCATGTGTCCCAGTGCTCTATATTCATTCATAAAGTCCAGATACATTCTACGAAGTTGTGGATCTTTTAATGTTCTTCTCTCCAGGGCCTGAAACCGCCGAACAGCGGTTTCATATGAGTGACCGAGCAACTTACGGTCAGCTTTAAAGGGCATTCTGACTTGAAGCCGTCCTGATTGTAATACTTGAGTTGTCTTAACGAAAAAATTTTCACACTCTTATTGCTCTGGTGTGAATTTAATGCCATTTGCCACCCTAAAAGGGTTTTCTGAAGTGTTGGTTGGTTAGGACCATTTTTAATTTGACCAAAGATCGAAAAATGTTTCCGCACCAAATAGAATGTCAACTTTTTTAGATTTGTGGAATTCTGGATCCGCCAATTCAATATTGTGCGGAATTTTCCAGCCATTAACAATAATGTCATGGTCTGGATGATTAGCCGAAATACTACGCATTATCCAGAATTCCGCCAAAAATTCGTAATTGTTTATCCACGACTTTACAAACGCGCTTAATTTTGCTCCCAATTTCGTATTGGAATTGCCAATTCCTATTGCGTTTAATGTTTTATGTTGCCGTCATATCCGCAACTTCTGCGCCAAGTCCTCCGTCATAAAGTTGACCTGGGAGCTTGAGTCTAGCAACGCTCTCGCAGGCAGGTACTCTCCACAACTGCTCCTCATTTGGATTACTGCTGTTGTCAAAATGACCCGATCCGGCATACTCGCTGTATGCATGGTATGTGTGGTTGCGGATGAGGTGCAGCGGGGAAGGAAACCGGATACTGGTGCAATAATGTGTGATGCGATCGATTGCACACACGACATCGATCCGCTCTGCACTTGACACCTATTTAACGAACTCGAACCTCTGCTGCACCGGAAGCGCCTTGAAAGTGGGGCAGGCTGTCAAATAGTGGTCCATGGATTTGCACTGCTGGCAAAGAGGCAGCCTCGCATTTGCTGCAACTAGCGCCGATTTGGTCCTATCCATATATTATTGTTTCCCATGACTCGCTCTGCCTGTTGGTATGGGCTTCGTCCATGAATGTGAGGCTCCATCTGCTGATAATTGCTGGTATTGTCTATTTAAGGTGGCTTCGCAGTCCTTCCACAGTGGCAGCTTGTCGTAGTCGAGCTGTTCTTCCCATTTGGATTGGGTGGCAGAATCGACCTTTGTCAACACTATGTGTATAATTATCGCTTTTGTTATCTGTTTCTCATCGCCCAGCGATAGCAATGAGTCGTATACCGCATAAACTTCGTCAATCATTGATCGCAATGAAGGCGCAGATTGATTTGGGATGGTTGGCAGCTCAAAAAGTTTCGATATTGTATTGAAAAATATCAAATATTTATTATCATAAACTTTTTTGAGACTTTCCAACGCTTTCGGTAATTTTCATTCGACATGTGGAACGCTTTAACTGTTCTTAAAGCCTCTCCAGATAAACGATTAACCAAATAGTTTAATTTCGCAATATCTGGGATATTTGGATCATTATGAACCAAACTCTCAATCAAACTTATAAAATTTTTAAATTCAGTATATTCTTCCTTGAATTTCTGCAAATTAATTTTTGGGAGCCGTGAGCTGTGAGAAGCAACGAAAGATGTTCGGTAATTGACGTTCTATTTCTTGATGAAATTGATTTTATTATTGATTTCGTTTCAACGATTATGTCCTCTAAATCCCCTCGGGCCATGTCATCTTCATCAATCTCTTCAATTTTAGATTGGCATTTCATTAATTTTTCACTATGCGAATTTAAGATGTCGAGCCTATATTCCAATTTAATAGGGTCTAGTGACATGGTTTTTTCGAGAAGGCCCGTTTTTATGCGTAAAATACTATTTTTCGCAACCGTTTTTTGACGTCTCTACGATTTTAAGTCCGTCAACTCCTTACTTGGAGACAGGTTTGCGAGAATTGGCTTTGGCTTGCTCATTTTGCTTTGTTTGAATTACAATTCACGAAAAAAAACAAAAATTTATTTGGCAACATAATAACTTCTGAAAATATTGGGAATCAAATCACGAAAACTAAAAAATATCGATTCCCAAATAACGAAAAGCCAAATCGAAAAATACGCAAAATGACCAATAGCACAATGGAATTAATTTGACGTACAAAAATCGATAAAAATAGCGAAAATCCGACCGATAAATTGTGAAAAATTATTAGAAAAAATTGCGAAAAAAACTAATAATTTTAGTTTTATATATTTTATTTTATTTGTTTATTTAATAAATAATTTATTGATTTATTTATTTAAGTAGAAAGGCTACCGCAATCCCAAAATCCCTTATTGTTTCACTTCAACTTTGTACATTTAGATATAAACATACGTGGGGTTGAAATATATTAATTGTATATATGTATAAAGTATTAATGTACATATATACATATATATTGTTATATATGTATGTATGTAAGTTAATATAGTGAAAGAAGGGAGAGCCAAAAACTGAAAGTCTGCACTTTTTATTTATTGGACGTCTAAGCAGAAGCGTTGGTGACTACGTTGACGTTGCAGATGTGATGTTGACGGCGTTAGTGCAGCGGCAGCGTTGGTGGCAGGAGATGTAGCAGTAGCGGAGACGACAATGTGGAGGTATACATTACATACGTTATATGTACACCTATTGCGGCACTACACACGGCACTTTTGACTAAACGGATACTTAGCGGCACTAGAGGTGTAGCGATTTTTTATGGCAGCGTTAGTACGGCACTTTCTAATTATGCTGATTTATTATTATTTTCGTTTGTTTGTTGTCACGTTACTTTTAGCCGAAACTGTTTGATACGCTTTGGCGCAATTTTTTCTTAACGCACTGTACCTACCATTTACAAATTTCCTTAAACATATATATGTATATGCATATATACCTTGTTGATGGGTTAACGCAACCTCCGCTTTCTTATGCACACAATCAGCCCTATTCTGTGCACTTTATAAATTCAACAAATTTCTAATTTGTAAAAAATTGAAATTTATAAAGCATTTCGTATTCTGTGTCTAAAATAAAACGCTCTTTTCTTTATAAGTTGTTAAGAAGTAAAATGCTCTTGACAAAAAAATATCACGCTGTGGATAGTTGTGAAAGTGAATTTGTTGCAATGGAGATATTTTACTTATGTCGTTAGTTCTATACAAAGAGGAAAAATATGAACATGTGGATGGCTCGCGTTATTGCGCCGTTTTTATAATATATTAAGAAGTTTATTTTTCCGTTTTTTGTATAAAAAATGAGGATAATGAGGGTAACATTGACGAAATTGTTTTCTATATATTGCATGGGATTACAGCTTATCAAAATTTTGCCAACAATGAACAAAGTTTAGATTTCGTAGTCCCCAAGGAACTTTTCTGAAGCTAAACATAACAACCAACTAAATCAAAATTGCATTCCAAAAAGTTTTAAATATATTATAAAGGTCATATGTATATGTATTATATTATGAAGTATTCTACGGTTTTGCGGGGGAGCAAAAGACTATGGAGGATCTGGGATGGAAAAGTGAATTTATAGGCTATGCCATTTGATTATCAATCAACTTTATTTACGCGCGGCACTCCCTGTTTGGTTAGGTATAACCCTGTCATCTATATAGAGTAAATGGAGTTGTCAAACCAAACCAAATACTTTGCATCAGGTCTAAAAGACTTCAGTCGATATCTCGACATCAGAATCGGATAGATAGGCTGATAACTCCTTGGTCAATCATAAACCTAACTTATCAACGAAGCCACACTGGCCACACTGAAGAAGGCTCGGTTAAAACAAACACACATCCAAATAATGGCCTTTTGCATGAAAAATAGTGCCAGCTTCGGAGCATGGAATATTTGCGCACCCTAAAAAAAGTCTAGACCAAAAGCAATGGATTTATTGTAAAATTGAAGTTAAATTATTAACTATTTTGCAACAAATATTGAAATGCATGTGAAATAATTCAAATACATTTTTCAATTCAGTTTCTGTTTACATTATTTTGTTTCCCACACGTGTGGGGAAAAGCTATGCGTACTGAAGCTTTTTATTTTATCAAAATTGCCTCAGAATAGAAAAAAAGTTCTTACTTGATAAAAATCTGAAATAATTTTACAGCCCTATTCTGAAAAAACCTCTTAACGGAGTTGTGAGGAAAAATTTGTGAGGTTTCTTGTGACGTATATTTTGTGAGTCTATTCTGGCTCGAACCTCATAAGAAAAAAGCTTGAAAAAGTCACCAATTGAGGTGAAAAGCATTTTGCTGTCAAACAGTTGTTTCAAAAGAAATACATTCAAAATAAATACAAATTTATGTAAAATTTGTAAACAAATGAAACAAATGAAATTGCGTATTTACAGGCGAAAGTTAAAAAACAAAAGAATTATAAAACAAGTAAGGAGATATGGTTTTTGACCCATAAGTGGGCGGAACCACGCCCATTTAAAATTTTGTATACCATTTTGAGAGCAGCTCTTCTGTACCATCTTTACAATGAAATGTAAGGTTTCTGATGGTTTTCCTTACTGAACTTACTGCATTTTTAGTAATTTTCAATATAACCTTTGTATGGGAGGTGGGCGTGGTTATGACCCGATTTCCTTCATTTTTGGACGGTATAAGGTAGTACCTGAAAGAAACAACTCTAGAAAGTTTCCTTGATATGGTTTTTGACCCATAAGTGGGCGGAACCACGCCCATTTAAAATTTTGTATACCATTTTGAGAGCAGCTCTTCTGTACCATCTTTACAATGAAATGTAAGGTTTCTGATGGTTTTCCTTACTGAACTTACTGCATTTTTAGTAATTTTCAATATAACCTTTGTATGGGAGGTGGGCGTGGTTATGACCCGATTTCCTTCATTTTTGGACGGTATAAGGTAGTACCTGAAAGAAACAACTCTAGAAAGTTTCCTTGATATAGCTTAATTAGTTTGCGCGATATGTACAAAAAACTTAGTAGTGGGCGGGGCCACGCCCAATTCCCCAAAAAAATTACATCCAAATATGCCCCTTCCTAGAACAATCCTTTGTACCAAATTTTCGGTTATAGCCATTTTGTGGGCGTGGCAGTGGTCCGATTACGCACATTTTCGAACTTAACCTTCTTATGGTGCCAAGAAATACGTGTTTCAAGTTTCGTTAAGATATCTCAATTTTTACTCAAGTTATCCGTTGCACGGACAGACGGACGGACGGACAGACAGACATCCGGATTTGAACTTTTTTCGTCACCCTGATCATTTTGATATATATAACCCTATATCTAACTCATTTAGTTTTGGGTTTTACAACCAACCGTTATGTGGACAAAACTATAATACTCTCGGTGCAACTTTGTTGCGAGAGTATAAAAATAATATGGATGTAAATCATCGTCTTATAGAGGCTGTGCGTCAGTGACCTTTGCTTTACAAAAATAATGCGTCCTTATCGGATCGTAGATGTCGTTGGCAGCAAATCGCTCAACAAATGAAAATGCAAGGTACGTCCATATTGCTCCAGATTCGGTTAAACACAATTATTCGATAACTGAACTTTTATAGAGGCCCTTTTTTTCAAAGAACAATTCCTCCATGCTCGTTATAGAACGCAAATATTTACACATTTGTTTCCAAATATTGCTAAAAACCAAAACAAACACAAATATTTTTGTATTGTGATTGCTGCTTTCACCGTCACAGATATTTGAGAAAATTGTGAGCATTTGAGCTTTTGAATTTTCTCCAGCATAAGGTAATCATCACAAAATCCAAAAACCTCACAGTAGTGAGTGTGGTGATTTTTGTGAGAGCATGAGAATAGGGCTGTTAAACTTTTTTGTTATTTTGTCAAGTGCACAGAATAGGGCTGAATGTATATATATACATATATATTATTTCTCTTTTTTCAGTTCCGAAATTCTTTTTTTTGTTGCTGCGCTTATTTTCATTTCTGCACTTGTCTTTTTTGTTTTATAGGTTTAGGTAAGTAGAGGTAAGTATTTTCGTGTAACAATTAGCACATACATATGTATGTATATGTACGGCATATCAAAATCCTTACGTACAGCAGCAACCGAAACCATTGGCTTTCGGAAATGTCAAAAAAACAGCTGGTATGATGAGGATTGTAGTCTCGCAGACCCCACAATCTGTGACAATTACCCAAGGATAAGCCTCTACAAAAATGCATACTAGGTCCTGTCGAGCGTATTGTGTGAAAGACTAACATATAACTAAATTTTGAATTCCATCTGATTCGTTCACTTTATAATATTATAATATATAAGAAACCGATAGCGGAATAAAACTTTACACAAATACTGTATATTGTCTACAATATGGACTATAACTTTTCTATGCCCCGGATATCTACATGAAGAATTCAGTGCCTAAGGGTAATTTTTCACCGAAAATATCGGGAAATCTTTCAGATATTTTAATTTAATTCTGAGGATTTTTTTTCTCCTAATTGTGTGTCTCTGTACCAAAAAAGGTTAAAATCGAGTCACAACTTCCCCTAGCTCGCATATACCTTATATTCGGTTATCAAACTTCCTTTGGGCTTTATACCGCATATTTAGGTTATTATGTGAGATATCTTAGCAAATTTAAGTGAGCGTATAGTCTTGGACATATTGTACCTTGGTGGTGAAAATAAGTGACATCGGTTCAGAAATTACCTCAGCCCTCATATACTATATATGCTGATTTTCGATTCTATTGGACTTTATGCCGAATGTATGGGTCATGGGTAAGGTATTAACACTTCCATATTTTTTTTAAATAAATTATCAGCCCTATTCTGTGCACTTGACAAAGTAAAATAAAATTTTAAAATTTATACAGTTCTTTATCAAATAAGAAATTTTTGGGTATTCTGTGACAATCTTTATAAAATAAAAAGCTTCAGTACGCTCAAAGTGTATTCAACAAAGTGAACTAAGTGACATACCCGTTTTTGACAATAAAATAGTAAACAATTCATGTATTTGTTTACATTAACCCGTCTTTTTTATCTTGAACAATATAATATATATTGATAAAATTGTTTGCAAATTGTTAGTTGGAGCACATATCATTAGTAAATTGCTTCCATAAGTTGTTTTGCATAAGCAGAAAGTATTCGGCATTTTCTTTTATTCATTTAAAAAATATTTTTTTTTTGGTTTGAAATTTGTTTACTTTTGAATTTCAAAATTTTAATTTTTGAATAAATGTAAAGGTTAAATCAATGGCAACAAACATGTCAAATTTGGGTAAAAAAAATGAAATGTCATATACTTAGTTCACTTTGTTGATTACACTTTGAGTACGCATAGCTATTCCCCACAAGTGTGGGAAACAATATAATGTAAACAGCAACAGGTGATTTCTGTCCAATTATATTCGAAATTAATTTAAAAATTTAATTGAATTATTCTATAACGTAAGTTTTCAAATGCATTGCAATATTTGTTGCAAAATAGTTAAAAATTTAACTTCAATTTCACAGTATATCCTTTGCGTGAAGTTTCTGAGAGTGCGCAAATATTGCATGCTGGCCTAATTTTTCATGCTAAAGGTCGTTATTCTGTATGCATGGCATGTGTGGTTGCTGATGAGGTGCAGCGGGGAAGGAAACCGGATACTGGTGCAATAATGTGTGATGAGATCGATTGCACACACGACATCGATCCGCTCTGCAATTGGAGACAGTGTGTCCCTTACAAACAATTTATGCATAAGGGCACCTATTTGACGAACTCGAACCTCTGCTGCACGGGAAGCACCTTGAAAGTGGGGCAGGCTGTCAAATAGTGGTCCATGGATTTGCGCTGCTGGCATCGAGATTGGTCCTATCCATATATTATTGTTTCTCATTACTCGCTCTGCCTGTTGGTATGGGCTTCGTCCATGAATGTGAGGCTCCATCTGCTGATAATTGCTGGTATCGTCTATTTAAAGTGGCTTCGCAGTCCTTCCACAGTGGCAGCTTGTCGTAATCCAACTGTTCTCCTATCTGGATCGGGTGGCTGCATCGACCTTTGCCATTACTATATGTATAATTATCGCGTTTGTTATTTGTTTCTCATCGCCCAGCGATAGAATGAGTCATAAACCGCTGAGACTTCGTCAATCATTGATCGCAATGAAGGCGCGTCGTCTTCATCAATCTCTTCAATTTTGGATTGGCATGTTGGCAATTTGTCAATATCTGAATTTAAAATGTCGAGCCGACATTCTAATTCGATTGGACACAGCGATATGGTTTTTTTGAGAAGGCCCGTTTTTATGCGCAAAATACTACTTTTCGCAACCGTTCCTTGACGTCTCAACGATTTTAAGTCCGTCAACTCCTTACTTGGAGACAGGCTTGCGATAGTTGGCTTTGGCTTGCCCATTGTGTTTTAGTTTGAATTTAAAATTCACGAAAAAATTATTTGGCACAGAAGAATTTAATAGTGGGAATCATTGGCGAAAACGAAAAATATCGATTCCCAAATAACAACGGCCAAATCGAAAAATACACAAATGAGCAATAGCACAATTGATTAATTTAATCGAAAAATGTTCGAACGAAAATCGAAAAAAATCGCAAAAAACCGACCGATAAATTGCGAAAATAGAAACGAAAAAATTTCGAAAAACGAAAAAAATTAGGTAATATCACCTTTATTTAAATTAAAGGTCTATCGCAAAATCACATAATCCCTTGTTTCACGTATGTATATGTATACGTATGTTCTTATATTTATAAATATGTTTATGTATAGATATCCCAGCAGATTTAAAAGCGAGATCTCCTGAAATAAGGAATGAAGGAGTCCTCCTATTGACATCTTTTAGGAGCAGTAAGGGAGATTTTTTAATTTTGTTCTTATATTGTGTTTTTTTTTTATATTTTATTTTAGTGTTGACCTCCCTTTGTCATCTTTTAGGAGCAAAATAGGAGATTTTATACTTCTATTGTAATTTTTTTTTTTACTTAATTTCAGTATTGATCTCCTTTTGTCCTCCTTTAGGAGCAATAAAGGAGATTTTTAAATTTTTCGTAGCTTAAAAATCGTTCTTTTGCTTCAAAAATTACAATTTATCGGGAAATAATAACTGTTAATTTTTGTCTTGAAGCAATTGTTCATTTCAACTGAGTTTTTTAAAGCGATCAGACGTAAGTGTTAAATTAAGTGTAAGTGATATAAATATCTATTGAGTATTAAATATTTTAAATTGATAATTAAATGTACTCTAAAAGGCATTTAAAACGCATAGTGAATAAAAAATTAATTTATTTATATAAAAAACAAAATAATAATACACAAAATGAAAATGATGTGGAAAGTGTTAATGAAATTGAAAGTGATATAGGCTCTAAAGAAGTTGAAAGTGGTACAGGCTCGAAAGAAGTTATAGAAGATTTTTGTTTGCCAGCTGAACCACTTTCAAAACAGTTAGCCATTTGGGCAATTGAAAATCGAATAACAAAGGCCGCATGTAATAGTCTTCTTGCAATTTTAAACTCACAAAATTTAAATGTGTCTATATCAAAAAATAAGCTCTTACAATCTTTCTAACCATTTAATAATTTACTGCAAGCTTTTTGCAATTGCTGAAGGCGATCACTTTCATTTTGTTCCCATTTTGCATCATTGTTACTAAATTAATATATAATAATAATAAAAACATAATATAATACTTGTAAAATACTATAATATTATACACTTAAATATAGATAAATAAAATGGCGTCACAAAATAACTTTTTATTCAATTCTCCCGGTAAGTTTATCTCTTGCAAATATTTTTTCATAACTCTTTAGCACATTTTTTTCCTAGAATGCGGAAGTTCTTCAATTTTAAGTGGAGAATAAATCAATGTGTCCACCAATACTTCCTGAAACACCTCCTCCTGGCAGAAAAACATGGAACAAAGAATACGGAAGATAGAGGAAATATCGGCGCAGAACACTATACTCCTGGAGCGGATTATTGACATATTGCAACCGAAGAAGATTGAATTAATGATATTTCCTATTAAAAACATGAATGATTTAGCATCTACAGAGTCCTTGCTTTTGAATAAGCCTGAGGAAGAAATTATGTATGTATGTGATTGGCGTTGCAACCGTTTAGCCGGTTATATATATATATGAAGAAATTATGAGTATTATAAAATACATTTGATAAGATGTTACTAAACAGTTTGAGTTTATTATAGGTGGCGTATCTGAAGCAAAAATTTTCAAAGAGACCCCTAACAAAAATTTTGGATGAAGAGATTGCGGAGTCCCTGCTCTTAAAAGTGAATTGGGATGGAGCCAAAAAAAAGTTGCATTGAAGAATTATGCACTTTTCAATAAATTTCTTTACGGTAATACATAATTTCAATTCATATCATCTATTTTTTTAACAAGTTTAATTTTTAGAGGCCTTAAAAGATGATTTCTCATACCCTGATTTTGAGGCAAAGGTCAAAAAGGCGTTTCTCAAATGTAAGGCTCAGTTCTACAGGAACACTTATAATAAAAAAAAATAATAGAATGTACTTGAACATTCTTTTAATTAAAAAACTTTAATAAAAAATAAAATTATAAAAATTTGTTTTTGTTAAAATAATTGCAGGTTGAAAATAATATAGGATTTATCATAGAGATCTCCTATAGTAGTAATCATAGAGATCTCCTTTGGGATTAATCATAGAAATATCCTATAGTAGTAATAATAGAGATCTCCTATACAAGTAATCATAAATATCTCCGTTGGGATTAATCATAGAGATCTCCTATAGCAGTAATCATAGACATCTCCATTAGGAGGTTAAAAGGAGTACTCGCGTTCCAACACCCCAAAACCCCCCCTGCGTTCGCCCCTGGACGGCAGTAAGGAGGATGCCGCTGCAGCAGCAGCGACAATGATGACGTAGCAATCAATTATTGTACTATATCGGACACTTAGCGGCACCGGAGATTTTAGCGGTTTTAGAGGTTACGGCACTAAAAGCGGTATTTTATAAACTTGAATGTATGTATAAATATATATATATTTACATACATATATATGTTACACTTAGCCGATTATTTAGGACACTCACTGTACCCTTTCTCTTTTCGCACGTTTTTTGGTTACACTCTTTTGTTTGGTTGTCACTTTGAGCACTTGTACATATGCACCTCTATGTTTTTATTTTTTGTAGGTTTAGGAAGTAGAGGTAAGTATATAGTATTAGCATATGCACATTTATTTCAATTTCAGCACACACTTCTTTTTACGTATGGATATGATTGTGTTAGTATTGTTGTTATATACACTATATAATTGTTATTTTTATTTATTTCATTTTATTTTACAGGTATTAGGTAAACGCCGGTAAGTATATAGAGTATGCGTACATATATCTGTACGTATATTCAATCAAATTTTTTGCTCACTCCACTCGTTTATATGTATGTATATATGTATATTTTTATAGCATATAATTATTCTTATTCGTTTCTTTCTTTCTCTTTATATATGTTTTTATATATTTGTCAACGTGTTTAACACTTAACTCGCTAGGTGTACTTACATACATATGTAGACACAAACACCTGCATTTTTTTTGTTTTTATATGTACATTTTGCCACCGTACACTCTATTCACATATATATGTATTAATAACTTTGCATATAATTACTGCACTGCACTATCGACACTTGCTCTTTATATACCGCTTATGTGCATATATATATATATATATATTTGTACTTTTTTTTTGCTTTATGCACTGTATGTATTCGTTATTGCACTCTTTGTCTTAGTTGTTGATTTCACCACACTTCACTATATAGCAAATTGTTTGCTATTTACTTTGCGCATATGCATAAATGTGCACTATTGTATTTTAATCTCTTATATTCTTTTATATTTAGTTTATATGTTAAATTTTTATTTGTTTTCACTTCACTGTCACGAAAGACGAAAACCGAAAAGAATTACAGGCAATTGGTTACGAAAAGTTAATTAATGTAATATTAATTCGCGAAAAGTTTTAAAATTTAATTTAATTTTTTGATTATGCACTTAGTCGGTGCTCGGGCGCCATTAAAACTCTCAAGCGTTTTTGAGAAATGAAAAATTACGGGGGTGCGCGATTAATATAAAAAAACAACAAATGCCTGTGTCAATAAAATGTATAAAAAATTGCCGGTTAAAAGAATCACGTCCGTATCGTTCTCCGGTTAAATTCAAGAAGAATTCTTTATTCCGTTTTATGGAATCGCTTAGTCTAAATCCTAAAGTAACGGCTTAAACTAGTGGTAATTGTAAGTATATATTAGAAAAGCTACAAAGAAAGTATAATTACAAAAGGTGCAAAGTAAGTATAATTATCTTTCGTTAAACATTGTACTAGATCATGTTAAGGTAAGTATTAAGATAAGTAATAGATGAGTCTTATAAATTCATTATTTAGGTAAGTATGTAAATTTTATAATTTAATGCATATAAATTCAATTATTTAATATTTCTTTACAATTCATTTTCTTCTTTATTTTTTATTTAGTTTTAGGTTTATTTAATATGTATGTATATGTCGCTTGACGCAACATACTGAATCAATAGTAGTTTTGTATTTTGTTGTGCTAAGATTGCGATCATTGGACATCGTTAAATCAAATTCTTCATATAAAAATTCAATTAATGATTGATTTTTGACATCTGCAAAGTTTATGTTGAAATCTCCAATTAAAAATCATAGGATAATGATCAAATCTTCTATTAATTTTCATCATAAATAGTGCGGAAGCAGCTTTAGAATAAATGAATAAATTTAAATACAAGAACTCTCGTATTGCTTGTAAAGACTGTTTTGGTGATATATAAACGGCAGCCATTATTATTGTTTGTCCATTAGAATGGCATTGGGAAAAACTATCTCGCATGCACTTCAATATGATCTGTAGAAAATGTGGCCATAGTATCATCGGACCGATGATAAATAGCCACCCCACCTGCTGGACGATTGTCTCTTTTGAAACTTGCTATAAAATTGAAATTTGGAATGTCAATGGTTTCTTCGTTACTCACATGAGTTTCTGATAATTAACACACTAATTTTCTCAACAAGAGCATTAACTGATAGGTCCTGTACATGTCATCGTAAGCTTTGACAATTGAATGAAAAAATAGATAACCCTTTTTTTGTGGAAATTAAATCAATAACTGTCAAATGAAATATTTAAATAAATAAATTTTCCATTAATATTAATTTATAAAATAAATATAAAAAACTCTCAATTTTGAAAAAATGGTATTAGTGCACATAAGTCAAAACTCATCAAACACTAATATTCACTAAAACCAGTGGTCGGCACTGCTTGGCACAATAGTGGCGACTCAGATCACACGTACGCTTACGCTCTATCGTTCAGTCGTTGTCGAACCAGCAACCATGAATAATATGATACTAAACTCTTTTCTTTTGCTTGTTGAGAGAGCCCATGAACTCATTTTTGATGTTGGCAACAAAGCCAGATCATGGGCTAATGAAAAACTGACAGTCAAAATGACGAGCTACCACCAAGAATCCCGCAGAAATTTTTTTGTGATTTTTGAATTACTATTAACTTTTATTTAAATGAAGTTAATATGTGTATATTATTTAAGAAACGGGGGCTATTTGTACAAAAGTAATATACGTTTTTTAGCAGTGTTAAATGCCATTTACGTAAATACATATCTGGGTACAAATTTTCTCTTAAACTTTAAGAGAATATATTAAGGTGTTTATTTGTTTATAATATATAAATAAATATATATGTTACTAAAATATTTGCAGAAAACTAAGCTACATTTTTGTTTATGTTGACTTATAATATGTACGATTTTTAAATATTATAATATTTTATTATTTTTATGTGTAGATGTTTATTGTTCATCTTAAAATATATATTTATAAGTGTATGTGTTGGCGTAATATTGGTTAAGAAGTCTCTATTAAGCGTAAATTGCAAACCAAGAAATCGAATAAAAATCTCCTAACTCATGTTTTCCCGCAGTGGCACCACTGCCAAATGTTATAAAAAATGCGGACTTTGACAGCTCTCTTACGAATGAAAGAGTTTCGTATCATGTTGTCTTTGCCAGCAACGAGTAAACATCGCGCATGGCTATGTCACTTTGCATAAGTGCCCTGCGCGAAATGCCTGCTTTTATGAATGTCGTTTTATGTTATGTATTATCTTTATGGTTTTAAACTATTTAAAGACAGAAAAGTTAATGCTTCTGTGATGTAATATATTTGTTTAAATAATAAAATAAATAAAATGAATAAATGAGTACAAAAATTCATGTTTTATGAAAATATTGAAAACATTCTCAAAATGGATGGTTACGGAGTTATCACTGGGTATTCTTTATTTCGTGCTCACCTACACAGTCACAATTCCTCTCGTGCCGACCACTGCACTGTGGTTCCTCCCATACGACAAAAATAAAAAAGTCTATGTTTATATATTGGGCTTGTAGCTAAATAAATAGTTGCATATGCCATCAAATTTATGTATTTTGAGTTTGTTTTGATTATTTCTAACGGAACTTCTTGAGCGAAAGCAACATATATACGGCCTTGCACCGAAGTAAATAGTTGACAAAAATAAAAGCGAAAGCAACGTGTACATTCAACTGCAAAAGTTTAATTTAAAAAAGTGTCTAAATAAAAATACTTAAAATGGAAATTAAAGTAGATGGTAATAGTATTATTTTTCAGTAATAACAAGTTTTTAAATTGTGCTGTTTTTTTTTAGAATAACAAATTTTAATGAAGTGTCTTTTTGATTCAGTTTTGTTGTTCTTTGTTAAATGAATTTGGAGATTTAGTAACTTTGTCAACCGAATGCAGTGACCGGATTAGTGTGTAAATGTTGATACAAGTATATAGTTTAAAATAATATTTAGTTCGTGCGCAGGGATTTGCAGGTTTCTAAATAAAGTTCAGTAAACTAACCTAACTTTTTAGTTTCAAAGTGTATTTTGTACATCAAATAGCACCAACCAAATACGACGAAAGGTCAGGAAGTTTTTGAAGATATAGTCAGAAAAACAGGTTTTAAAGGTGACGAACACCCGTTTGGTGATATACTGAAATGTGTAAAATATTTATGCAGACGCATTGGGGTGATGTGGAAACAAAACCATCGCGTAAAGTCAGACGTGTTAAGAAACTACTCGGATTGGCTCTCTTACAAAGAGGTTGTTACCTTAAGTCTCGAAACTCTATCTTTGCCATCTGAAAAAGAAGAAGCAAAAGCGAGTAAACGTGGTCGCCCAACTGCTGATTTCTCTGCATGCTCCAAACGGACTAAGCAACGTAGAATAGCATGATTTTTTTATATGATATTATTCTTACAGGTCTTACAGGTTGAATGTGGGGGTTGGATGGGAGAAACTATAACGACAAATCATGTTCAGGTTGTTTATTGCTTTCTTAAATGTTTTTACAAAGCCTTACTGAAAGCTTTGACGCTGCGACCATGAATGAGAAGTATTTTTGCGCATGATTGCCATATAATGGAAATTACAGTTCTATGGGAGCTATAGGACCTAGTAGTCCGATGGGGCCAATTTTTTTACTATATATTTAAAATAATTTTCTAGATTTTTGGTGAAAATTTCAAAGCGATATCTCAACGGGAAGTATTTATGACCGCACCTTCATACAAGCCGAACCACTGTGCACTGCTAAAGCACATTTACGCAAAGCACACAAAGCGAGTGTATGAATAATGAGTAAGTTTCTCTTGATACGTTTCGTTGAAGTGCTCAATTGTCTCATGAGACAATAATTCAGTCAAGCTAAACCAAAATGAGCCATACCACCAAAAAAACACCAAGTGATACGGATATGATCAAAGTAAAACTGACGAAGTCTGTGCCGCCGCTAGGCAAATGTGGCCTGAGGGAATTGACTAACGATGTGTTTTGTTCGTGGATATTGTGTATTCCATTTAATGTTTTAAGTTATTTAATGACAGTAAAGTTAACACTTTTAGGTTCTAATATATTTCTTTTAATATTAATTAATATATTTGAAATGAATAAAGACGCACGAAAATGCATATTCAATGAAATAATGAAAAATTTAATATGCAAAATTCTCACTGGGTATCTTAACTTTCGTGCTCAGCTACGAAGTCACAATTCCACTCGTTCCGATCAGTGTACCGAACTCATTCAAGTCTATTTTCATCGTGACCAATGAATAAGTGAGTAAAATAAAATTGTTACTATACACACTTTTGAGTCATAAATTGACGGCACATATAAGTGTAGAAATACTATGAGTTTTTTTTGGTTTCGTGGAAATGAGTCTTAGTCATTTTTGATATTAGTATTAGTACTCATTTGCACTAATTTGTTTGGCTCATGAGTTAGTGCACTTATTTCATTAGTACTCAATCTGGTGTATGTCTGTGTAAAATCTCATCTGTCGCGAAAACGGCTTCGAGAATGTTCTAATAAAGACGCTCAAATCAATAATAGATCGAAAACACCTTATACCAGTATATCAGTTCGGTTTTCGTGATTATCATTCAACAATTGAAGGTACACCGAATCGTTAATTTCGTTGCTATGGATAAAAAGAACGTTTGTTCAGCTGCCTTCTTAGACGTGTCTCAGGCTTTTGACAGAGATTGGTATTCGGATCTACTGCTGATATTGAAATGCATGTTACCCATACAATAGATACTTTCGCATAAAACAAGAGAATGTGTTCAGATTTCTGAACAGTTCTTAACGGCTACAGTTGTAGATAAGATATTTTTGTAAACTATACATATACAGATATCATATTATGAATATTTATGTGCATTATCGCTAAACATAGAAATGTATTTATCAATTGCCAATTTCTATCAACACTAGAAATACATGTTCGGGTATATTGAATAGAGATTGTAGTACGATACAAATACTGCAATACGAATGTTACACTGCTTATTGTAAAGGATCACAATTGATCCTAAACTAACTAACACTAACACTAACTAACTAACACTTAAGATTAAGTTATGTGTACATAATGCAGTTATGTACAGTAGATTAGGATTAAGATATGTACATGTAAAACACAACTATTATTATAAGAATATTCTATAAATAATGGAGCTCTGGGCAACCAGAGCTCGAGTACTATTTTGAAACCGCACCTCAACCCGTCTTATTAAACAATTTGGTGACCCCGACTCAAACACGCGAGTGAAAACAAAAAAAAAAAGAAAACAGTGTTTGTGAAGTAGTAGTTATAAAAAAAGTATAGTATGTACAATTTTATAACTTAATTTAATTTAATTAATTAATTAATTTAATTTAGTTTGGACAAAAATGGTCGGAATTTCAACGAAACCATTTAGTATTGTCCAACTATCCTAAAAATAAAAAAGAAAACTATTTTAAAAGTGATGTTGAAGGGACGGTAGGCTCGCTTTATTTAACAGCGTATGCCAAATTAACAAAATTGGTAAAAATAGTTCAAGACAATAGTGCTCCCAGGAAAATGGAATCTTTTTCAAATCCTGGTTTAGTTCGCAGGCTTCAATTCTTACTAATAGAATTAGAAAAAAAAAGTAAGGAAGGGCTAAGTTCGGGTGTAACCGAACATTTTATACCCTCGCAATTTATTTATTTAACTTTATTAATATTATATAATACACAATTTGACCCACATATTCGTCATATATATTGTATAAAGTCCATTGAAAGGTGGAAACCCTAATATTAGGTTAGAAGTACCGAGGTCCTCATGTTCGATATATGGGGCCTTGAAAACCTATGGTCCGATTTTGGCGATTTTTAGTATGAGGTTGCCACACTATAAACATAGTATTTGTGCAAAGTTCTGCACCGAGTTCACTAGTGCCTTCTTCATATATTGTAAAGTAAGCGATTCAGATTGTCTTCAAAGTTCTGGTATATAGGAAGTAGGCGTGGTTGTGAAGCGTTTGGCCAATTTTCACAACATATCATTGGGATGTATGGAAACTATTACAAACCAAGTTTCATTGAAATCGGTCGAGTAGTTCCTGAGATATGGTGTTTGACTCATAAGTGGGCGATGCCACGCCCATTTTCCATTTTGTAAAAAAATCTAAGTGCAGCTTCCATCTTCCATCTCTTATGTGAAATTTAGTGTTTCTGACGTTTTTCCTTAGTGAGTTAACCCACTTTTAGTAATTTTCAACCTAACCTTTGTATAGGAGGTGGGCGTGGTTATTATCCGATTTCAACTATTTTCATGGGGTGTGGTGGGGTACGTAAGAGAATCGACTACAGAAAGGTTGGTTTATATAGCTTTATTGATTTGCGAGTTATATACAAAAAACCTATTTGGGGGCGGGGTCACGCCCACTTTTCAAAAAAAATTACATCCAAATGTGCCCCTCCGTAGTGCGATCCTATGTTCCAAATTTTATTTTCATAACTTTATTTATGGCTAAGTTATGACACTGTATAGGTTTTCGGTTTTCGACATTTTGTGGGCGTGGCAGTGGACCGATTTTTAAAAGCAACCTCCTCAGGGTGCTAAGGAATGTGTGTTCCAAGTTTCATTAAGATATCTTAATTTTTACTCAAGCTATCGCTTGCACGGACAGACATCCGGATTTCAAATCCACTCGTCATCCTGATCATTTATATATATATAACCCCATATCTAACTCTTTTATTTCTTGGTGACGCAAACAAACGTTATGTGAACAAAACAATGATACTCTGTGCAACGTGTTGCGAGAGTATAAATGTTGAAGACTGCGAAATAAACGAAATATGCTCTCTAGATAGCATTGAGAGAGTTTTAGGAAAAACTCGTAATATAGTGCTTGAATTTATAAGCCAACACGAGGATGAACAAATTACTTGTAAATTCTATGAATTAAGAAATAGATTTTACAAACTAAAATAAAAATTTCAAAGCAAAAATAATGCTGTAAATGTTTCGTTGCCTCCAGTTGACATTCCCATTTTTTCGGGAGAATACGCTCAATGGCAAACTTTCAAAGAATTTTTTGAGCAACTCGTAGTTTCTCAAATGTTTCAGATACATATAAAATGTGCATTTTAAAAACGAAACTAAGAGGATCGGCTGCAAGTTGTATTGCAAATCTGCTTCCAACCTCGAGGAATTTTTCTGTTGCTTGGAACCTTCTTAACCCATCTTTACCCATCGTTGCGCAAACATTTCAAATTTGTTTTTTTTTTATTTATAAAATAAGGAAATAAATCTATGAAATGTAAGCCAGTCTCAAAAAGAAGAACTAACAGATAAATAAAAATTTTTTTTAAGGTTTTTCAAATACAAATGCATTTTATTTTTATCATTCAAAAACTGCTAATTGAGTCATCTCGGGATCGGTATATTCATCCAATCATAAAAAATATAAATTTAAATAAAGCTTTACTTTTTACACTGTACAAAGCTTTAACAATATCTTATTTGCGATATAAACCCTTTTGGTGGACAAAACTACCCACCCGTGTTGTTTATCTTACATTTCTAGGAAATGTTGCGTATACGCAACGTTGGGAGTAACAATAATCAGTTGTTATTGTTACTCAGCTTGCCATTCGTGTTAGAAATGTATTGTCAATAATGGGTTCTCGCTATTCAAGGAATAGTTCTGTTTTGTTTTTATTATTCAGTTGATTCTAGAACGTTGAGGTAATAGCATAGATAACTTGATACGAGCCTATTTTGCCACTGGTACTATTCGAGAAAATAGAACAATGAATAAAACCATGATTAATACGAAAACTCTTCAGAAAAGAGAGAGAGGGTCATTTGATTTCAGCTTTGACCAAAAACATGAAGTACTATTAGTTCGATGGAATGACAATTCTGTGGTGAATGTGGACTAACAACGCAAAAATGGAACCATTGGTTACAGCAAAACGTTACGATAGAAAACTAAAAAAATGGTGAATGTGCCACTGCCCCAGGTTATAGCAGATTATAATAAAAATATGGGAGGCGTCGATCTGCATGATAATGGAATTGCCAATTATAGGATTCGAGTAAGAGGGAAAAAGTGGTGGTGGCCACTGTTCATCAATTTGATAGATAGTGTTTTAGTAAACTCGTGGAAGATTTACAATCTGGCAAATGAGCGATCTATGACTCAATTAGAATTTAAATCTTACTTTGCTGTTAGTTTGATGAAAACCGAAGAAGCCCAACTTGCAGATAATTCTCACTTTTTGAGTAATTCAAATAGAAATTTACGAAGACCATCCAAAAACGCATTACCTTCCAATACTCGCTTCGATAATATTGGTCATGTCATAGAGGAGCACTAAAATAAACGTCGAAGAAGATGTAGACAGTGTAGAAGTACAACAATTTATATGTGTGATTGTTTTAAAATATTTCACTCACGCTAGTCGGTATAGTATTAGCGTATGTGAAATATTTTAAATGTATTTTTATGACTTGCTTGTATAATATAAGTTCAGTAATCCCAACGTTGCGTAGGCGCAACATTTCACGGAATGAAAAATAATTAATCAATATTTTTTTTTTAATGATTTTCTCTTAATTTATGTATTTTTAAACGTAATAAACAATAAAACCATAAAATATGCATTTATTTTTACCCTTGGGATTTAATGGGTTAATGAAAAATTTTAAATTAATAATTATTTCAGACAAATTTTAGATGCACCAGTAGTGACGTAGACTGCTTTTAGTGTTCGAAAATTTCAAGAAAAAATTTCTGAAAGTACACAAGGATTGGAAAGTCTCAGTTTATCTTCAGAAAATTTGTTACAAGCCTTATTATGCTATACGCTTGTACAACAATTTAAGACTTCGGTATGAAAATTCCCTTATAAACCCTAAGGAAATACCGACTTTAATTTCATTGCAATCGTTTCTGAATCTTGAAGGGAATGCACAGTTTCAAAATCATCACCAAAATATCAAAATGCTGGTTCTAAATGCATAATGGGATGTAATAATTTACATAATATATTTAATTGTTATAAATTTAAAGCTATTTCCACTCAAGAGAAGTGGGATATAGCAATGAAAAATAAATTATGTTCTAAATGTCTTAAAACAGGGCATATTATTAAAGATTGCAAAAGCGAAAATTGCCTGACATGTCAAGGAAACCATCATCTACGGCTTCTCAAGCAAAAAGCATGTTAATTAAAAAGAAGGAAAGTAAAAGTTTAAAGAAGAAGTGTACAAGTGTTAATCTTCAATTAAAATCAATTGTTCACCCATTTGAGACAATTTTAGATACCGTTGTGGTACAAAAGATTGTGTCACATGTCCCAACTGAACATATAAATATTCAAAAATTACCAGAAGATATAAAATTGGCCGATCCTTCATTTGGTGTTCCAGAAAAATTTGACTTATTGAAATCAGATAAAATGATAATTGAAAATGCAAATTACAAATTGCAGAATATTGTTTGGTGGCTTATATACGGTTCAACCAACATAAGCACCAAATTAGCACACTGTGGTGTTTCAACTTATTTAAATGAAAGATTTAATAATCAACCAAAAAAGGTTGTTAAAACAGAATCACTTGCAAAAATATGTGTGAATAAAACAAAGCAAAAAAAGTTTCATAAAAACAATCTTCATAATAATTCAAAACCTTCCGCAGACGATAAATTCACTGTAGGTCTTCCACTCAAAAACATGAGCATAGGAGATTCTTTCATACAACCAAAAAGAAGATCTCTTTCTTTAGAGAAAATTATTAAAAATAATGAACCAATGCGAGTACATTATAAAAAATTTATGAATGAATATAAAAAATATGGTAAAAATCTAGATAGCACAACTATTAAATGAAGAGTAGTTTACGATGCAGCATACAAAAAACATGATTTTTTATTCAGTAATTTTGAACTAAAGCTGCAACTAACAATTTTATTTAACGTTAATTTAGATTTAAAAACATATGTAGGTACGTTTTCACAGAAGACATGGATAAAACGTGTAGGCAAAAATTGGATACGCACAGAAGAAGAAAATATATTAATCTACTCAAAATTTTAATTTTAAATGTACCAATTAAATTTTCACAGATTCCACAATAGCATAGGGTTGGTTACAGCTCGGTCCCGGACATTTACAGATTTTTGTACCAAAATGTGTTTTGTACACAACAACACAAACATCAAAACTGGTACAATGGTGTTTTTTAAAGGAAACAGCCTTCCTCCATTACAGTGGAGAGATGACGTATTGAAAAACATAATTTTAGGCCAAGATGCCAAAATTAGAATGGTAGACGTAAAAACAAGCAATGGCACATCTAAAAGAGAGATGTACAATTTTTGTTTTTTTCCTATCAAAGAAAATCTATGTAAAGAACCAATAACTAATTCGATAAGGCGGTCAACTCCAAGTAAAAACTGTATGCTTCTATTATTAAGATTTCTTAACGTTTTAGTGTATAATATTTTAAGAATAGTCCTGGAGTATTTCCTGAAAGAAGAGGAGCTATTAGATTGACCAAATCAGCGTGGGATATGAAGAGGATAAAGAGGATAGATCATCGCGGGATATAGGACTCAACCACACTTGAAGAGGATAAAGTAAACGCAAAGATTCAACAGCTACACAATAAATACTTAAATATTGGACAGCTGAATGATATACAGCGTTTACGGGGAGGAGGATGCAAAGGAAAACCAGGTCGACTACTCCATGTTTAGACTAATGGATGAAGAGCACGCAGAGGTTTTAACCAAAAACAAAGGAGAACGTTATTTACATTCCAGGAATACTTCGAAACCAATCTTCAGTGGAAGTCGTTACCTTATACTACGTTCGGACCGACATTGAAAACCTCTTGAAAACACAATTTGTGGATTGTGGAAACAAAGTCGTTCTGACCGACATTTTGGGATTTTGATGAGTTTTCATTGACAATTCACAAATTTATTTGTTTGTTTACATTTTGAGCAACGAAAATGGTAAGTTTTAGAATATTTGCTTATAATTATTATTAATGATCGTGTTTTATAGAGTCACGACAAGAAAGTTTTAATAATGAAGGTATTGGCGTTGAAAAGCCAGATAAATATTTTGCGCAACGATGATTCTTCAAGAGAATTAATGGAGACTCTTACTACCCAGCACCTTTGCCTTGCAAAAATAATCATGTTGGACACAATTTTGTATAGGTTTTTACTGATGCAAATGTTTTCAATTAAATATAATTATGTACAGCAACGTAAGAATAATTTTTGGGAACACGATTGCCAACGAAATGGATCTGTATTTAAAAAAAAAACTTTAGAATGAACCGAAGTTCATTTAATAAATTATGCGACATCCTTCGTCCTCTACAAAGAATGGATACGAACTACCGAAAAGCTATTACGCTCGAGAAAAGAGTGGCTATAGCAATATTTGCTTTAGGCTCATCTGCAGAGTATCGTATATCGCTAATATGTTCGGTACTGAAATCTGGAGACTACTACAACCATCCTGTTTCAAAATGTTTCCACTAAATAGAGAAAACATAACAGAATTGGTGAATGATTTCGAGGTACTGGGATTCCCACAATGCTTAGGAGCAATTGGTAAATATTAGTTATAAATTCTTAAATTTACAACGTTCATCTAATAATTGTTTACAGACGGATGCCACATTGAAGTTCACCCATCATCTGAACAAGCTGTGGATTATTATAATTATAAAGGGTGGTATTCCACCGTTTTAATGGCATTAGTTGATGCAAAGTAAAATATGGAAACGCATTATTCATAGAAGTATATATGTAATGTATGCAATGTATTTTCAGATACCGATTTATTTACATAAACGTCGGAACTCCCGGGCGATGTAATGACTCTCAAATTTATGAGACGTCGTCACTTAAAAGAGAAATTGAGAATTGTCCTTTGCTAAGAGAAATGTCTCGAGAAATTTCAGGAGTAAATGTGCCTGTATTTATTATTGGGGATTATTATTCATTTATTTTTTATTTGTTGAGAAATTCAAGCAGTAATTTGTTCATTTCTTTTGCGTTTTTTACATTCTCTTCCATAATTTGTGTTTTTTATTGTCGTTTTCAACTAATTTTTCCGTCATTTTCATAATTTTTTGACTAGTTTCGTTGAAATGATGATTTGCATTTTCAAGCTCTTTTTCAATTTTTTCAAATTTTTTTAACATTATGCTCTGAAAATGATTTCTTTTTCTATTTACAGACTCACTCGGCTCAGGTGATGACATGGTGAATGATGAAGGCTCGGTTGACGACATCATTATCTCTGTGGGCGAAGGTACACAAACCGGTGGTGGCAATGGAGATTCAGCAAGTAATGAAGGTGTCGCAACCGTTTCCACCGTAATTTGCATTAGTTCGGAATTTGTGTGGCAATTAGGTTCCAAAAGAGGGGGCCTAAAACCGAAAAAAAATAGAGTAGCTCATTGTGCCTTCGTCTGTGTCGAATATCAGCCTTCTGTTTTCAAAATAACTCATTATTATTTTTACTAGGTATTGAGAGACGTGCATTTCATGTAAAGCTTTGATTATATTTGTCCATTTCGCTGAATTGAATGCATTCTTTACATCCAGGGTGATGAGAGCGCAATGTTTTTTGGTTCCACCTTTCCATCTTTTACCACTAACTGCATCCCTTATAGTGTTTACGACTTCTTTTAGTGCATCGATAGTGGATCTCCGTTTTGTGAAGCCGTATTGTCTTTTCGATAACCCGCCGGCTTCCTGGATTGCAATCTCCAAGCGGTTTCTTATTCGTACACTTTTCCCAGTGTGTCGAACACACACAGACGTCGATACGATTAAAGTTATTCTGGTGGTTTCTTTGGTTTTGGGAGGAATACCAAACGCTGAACTTTCCAGGGGTCGGAGAATACCCCTTCTTTTATGCATGCGTTGTACATTTTAACGAACAGGGTGGGTTTTGCAGTTATTGCTTCCTTTAGTGCTATGTTGGGTATACCATCTATTCCAGGCGCTTTGTTAGTTTTGATTTTTTTTGGATATCTCCAATAATTCTTCTTCTGAGATTAAGAGGCGTGACCGAGTAGCATAGTTTCGATGTTCGGCATAGGTGATCGGTTCATGCACCGGAAATAATTCTTCGACGATTTTCCTCATAAACGATGCGCTTCTAGTTGGCTGGGACTTATTCTTAAATTTTGACATACAAATTTTGTACGCTGATCCCCAGGAGTCTACGTTCGCTTCCTCACAGAGCTCTTCAAAGTATTTTCTTTTGCTGTTGATAATGGCTGTCTTCAGGAGTTTCTTATGCCTTTTAAACACCTCTTTTAGATTGTTTTCGTTTTCGCCACCCTGCACAGTGGTTCCGCCCTAGGCCAAAAATCAAAAAATCCATCTCATGATTTTTCGACAAAATGTATACCGATGACCCCTAAATTGTCCACACTTCCTATTTGCAAACCGGGTTTTCCTAAAAATCTAACGGTACTTTCTAAATATAGAGTTAAATTCATGAACAACCGGATTTTTTTTAAAGCACATCAGAATTTTTTTTTTAATTTCGCAGAAATAAAGGACTTCCATTTGTTCTGGTAATTGTTCAGGTTAACGAATCAAGATCATTTTTAATCTATTTTGAAGCTAAAGGTATTTACTTTAACTTGTGAAATTAATTAAGACTAACGATATTTGTATTTTTTGTGAAATTAGTGTTTTATATCACCTATATTTTTTGGAGCTTTTTTCTGCGTCTTCAATGTGTTTACATAAAGTTTTAATTGTGTTCTCCCGCGATCCCCCTTTAATTGTATTTCATATAGTATTTAGCAGAGTCTTAAGGTAATAAAAGTGTTAAAGTTGGATGCGGAAAGTTGCGGATGTATTTGCAATCGTCAAAATAATAATGACCTTTGAATTAACTATTTTTAAGTTCAAACTCATCATAATTGGGCTAAGGAAGCTTGGAAAGAAGGATAAATCGTATTTATTTCAATCTGTGTACGCTTTACTAGAGGATACATCATAAGTTTTTGTTCTAATTATAATGGCTGTTGAATGGCAGTGAAGAAATAAACTGTACTAAATTGGTAGATAATTTGCTTTTTCCCTACATTAATTTTTTATATGATATTATTCTTATTGGTGGAATATGGGGGTTGGATGAGGGAAACTATAACGACAAATCATGTTCATCTTTTTTCACGCTTTCTTAACTTATTTTCCAAAGCCTTACTGAAAGTTTTGACGCTCCAACCATGGCCATGAGAAGTATTTTTGCACATCATTGCCATATAATAGCAATTACTGTTCTATGGGAGCTATAGGACCTAGTAGTCCGATGGGGCCAATTTTTTTAATATATATTTAAAATATTTTTCTAGATTTTTGGTGAAAATTTCATAGCGATATCTCAACGGGAAGTATTTATGACCGCGCCTTCATACAAGCTGAACCACTGTGCCCTGGTTGCGCTGTAACGTCTAGATGAGTGGCAAAGCTTTCTGATCGTGGCTATTTCTTCGTTCCATCAATATACTGGCCTTCGTTTGGTGTGATGTGTTGTCCGGCGCATAGTTGCGTCGCATGCTGCACCCAGTTCTTTTCTAACTGCGGATACCAGATGGGCTGCGTCTTCGCAAGGGACATTTGCTGCGCGCCAGGCAGTCACAAAAAGGTCAGAATCAAACTCTTTTTGCTTCCAGCCTCTCTTGTTACACCTGTTCCTACTGAGGTTTTCCGTCTCTCCGGGTAACGAGACTTCTGCCATAATAGCCATGTGGTCGCTATTTGTATTTATGTCTTCTACCCTCCAGTTAATGCGCCTGCCGAGTGTCATTCGCAAACATAAGATCAATTATGGAACCTTTTTTCCCTTTCTTAAAGGTATTTTGCGTGCCGCTATTCATGATACTCAGGTTTTTTTGGCTTAGAAATTCTAGAAATTCTGTTCAGGTATATTGAATAGAGATTGTAGTACAATACAAATACTGCAATACGAATATTACACTGTCTATTGTAAAGGATCACAATTGATCCTAAACTAACTAACAGATAAGAGATTTGTTATGTTATGCTGTCGCCGTTGAGAACACTTAAGATTAAGTTATAATAAGTCATAATGCAGTTATGTACAGTAGTTTAGGATTAAGATATGTACATGTAAAACACAACTATGTGTGTGTGTCACATACATGAATTAGGCTAACAACATTCTATAAATAAAGGAGCTCTGGGCAACCAGAGCTCGAGTACTATTTTGAAACCGAACTTCGACGCGTCTTATTAAACAAAATGCATACTCAAACTTGCAACCGATAAAAGCGGGTGTTCCCCAGCGAAACGTGTTTGTGGACAATGCCTTACTTGCTTTTTACAAGTGATATCCCCACTGACTCAAGTTATGTGACAACGACATTTGCGGATGACACCGCCCTTTTAGCTGCAGGAGAGTCAACCTCAATATCTACCCTTTGAGTGCAAACATCAGTCAATGCAATTACTAAATTGGCTTCCAAGTCGCGCATTAAATTGAACGATTCCAAATCAATGCACGTAGACTTTACTTAAAAAAACATCATACCATCCAATTTATATAAATGGTACTCCTATACCACATCACAATAATGCTAAGTACCTAGGGATCACCCTAGATGCAAAGCTTCGCTGAAAAAAGCATGTCAAGAAAAAAAGGTGTAAGCTTGATTTAAAATTTGCTAAGTTTTACCAGGCGAGAAAGCGAGATCCTTTCAATCGAAAACAAGCTGTTTATATATATATATATATATATTTGGCGTAGGAACCGCTTTAAGCGATTATAGCCGAATCCACCAGAGCGCGCCACTCATTCCTCCTTTTTGCTTTTTGGCGCCAACTGGAAACACCAAGTGAAGCCAGGTCACTTTGCACTTGGTCTTTCCACCGGAGTGGAGGTCGTCCTCTTCCGCGGCTTCCTCCAGCGGGTACTGCATCGAATACTTTCAGAGCTGGAGTGTTTTCTTCCATCCGTACAACATGACCTAGCCAGCGTAGCCGCTGTCTTTTTATTCGCTGAACTATGTCAATGTCGTCGTATAAATCGTACAGCTCATCGTTCCATCGTCTGCGGTATTCGCCGTTGCCAATGTTTAGAGGACCATAAATCTTGCGCAAAACCTTTCTCTCGAAAACCCCAAGAGTCGTCTCATCGGATGTTGTCATCGTCCACGCTTCAGCGCCATACATCAGGACGGGAATAATGAGCGACTTATAGAGTTTGATTTTGGTTCGTCGAGAGAGGACTTTACTTTTCAATTGCCTACTCAGTCCAAAGTAGCACCTGTTGGCAAGAGTGATTCTGCGTTGGATTTCAAGGCTGACATTGTTGGTGTTGTTAATGCTGGTTCCCAGATAAACGAAATTATCTACAACTTCAAAGTTATGACTGTCAACAGTGACGTGGGAGCCAAGACGCGAGTGCGCTGACTGTTTGTTTGATGACAGGAGATATTTCGTCTTGTCCTCATTCACCACCAGACCCATACGCTTCGCTTCTTTATCTAGTCTGGAAAACGCAGAACAAACGGCGCGGTTGTTGCTTCCGATGATATCAATATCATCGGCATACGCCAGGAGCTGTACACTCTTGTAGAAGATTGTACCCTCTCTATTTAGTTCTGCAGCTCGTATTATTTTTTCCAGCAATAGATTGAAGAAGTCGCACGATAGTGAGTCACCCTGTCTGAAGCCTCGTTTGGTATCGAACGGCTCGGAGAGGTCCTTCCCGATCCTGACGGAGCTTTTGGTGTTGCTCAACGTCAGCTTACATAGCCGTATTAGTTTTGCAGGGATACCAAATTCAGACATCGCGGCATAAAGGCAGCTCCTTTTCGTGCTATCGAAGGCAGCTTTAAAATCGATAAAAAGATGGTGGGTATCGATTCTTCTCTCTCGGGTCTTTTCCAAGATTTGGCGCATGGTGAATATCTGGTCCATTGTAGATTTTCCAGGTCTAAAGCCACACTGATAAGGTCCAATCAGTTCGTTGACGGTGGGCTTTAGTCTTTCACACAATACGCTCGACAAAACCTTATACGCGATATTGAGGAGACTTATACCACGGTAGTTGGCGCAGATTGTGGGGTCTCCCTTCTTATGGATTGGGCAGAGCACACTAAGATTCCAATCGTCAGGCATGCTTTCTTCCGACCATATTCTACAAAGAAGCTGATGCATGCACCTTATCAGTTCTTCGCCGCCGTATTTGAATAGCTCGGCCGGTAATCCATCGGCCCCCGCCGCTTTGTTGTTCTTCAAGCGGGTAATTGCTATTCGAATTTCTTCATGGTCGGGTAATGGAACATCTATTCCATCGTCATCGATTGGGGAATCGGGTTCGCCATCTCCTGGTGTTGTACTTTCACTGCCATTGAGCAGGTCGGAGAAGTGATCCCTCCATAATCCCAGTGTGCTCTGGACATCCGTTACCAGATTACCTTCTCGGTCCCTACATGATAATGCTCCGGTCTTGAAACCTTCTGTTAATCGCCTCATCTTTTCATAAAATTTTCGAGCATTACCCATGTCGGCCAGCTTTTCAAGCTTTTCATACTCACGCATTTCGGCTTCTTTCTTTTTACGTCTGCAAATGCGTCTCGCTTCCCTCTTCAGTTCTCGATATCTATCCCACCCCGAACGTGTTGTGGTCGATCGCAACGTTGCGAGGTAGGCAGTCTGTTTTCTCTCCACTGCGGAACGACAATTCTCATCGTACCAACTGGTTTTTTGGCGTTGCCGGAGACCAATTGTTTCGGCTGCAGCGGTATGCAATGAGTTTGAGATGCCGTTCCACAGCTCCCTTATATCGAGATGCTGATGAGTGCTCTCAGAGAGCAGGAGTGCAAGTCGAGTAGAAAATCGTTCGGCTGTCGGTTGTGATTGCAGCTTTTCGACGTCGAACCTTCCTTGTGTTTGTTGACGAGCGTTCTTTGCTGCACAGAGGCGAGTGCGTATCTTTGCTGCTACTAGATAATGGTCCGAGTCAATGTTTGGTCCTCGGAGCGTACGCACGTCTAAAACACTGGAGACATGTCTTCCGTCTATCACAACGTGATCGATTTGATTGCGCGTTTTTCGATCAGGGGACAGCCACGTTGCTTGATGAATTTTTTTATGCTGGAATCTGGTACTACAGACAACCATATTTCGGGCCCCAGCGAAGTCGATCAGCCTCAGGCCGTTTGGCGATGTTTCGTCATGGAGGCTGAATTTTCCGACTGTTGTGCCAAAGACACCTTCTTTACCCACCCTGGCGTTAAAATCGCCAAGCACGATTTTGACATCGTGGCGGGGGCAGCGCTCATAGATGCGTTCTAGGCGCTCATAGAAAGCATCTTTGGTCGCATCGTCCTTCTCTTCCGTTGGGGCGTGGGCGCAAATCAGCGATATGTTGAAGAACCTCGCTTTGATGCGGATTGTGGCAAGACGTTCATCCACCGGGGTGAATGCCAGGACTCGGCGACGTAGTCTCTCTCCCACCACAAATCCAACACCGAATTTGCGCTCCTTTATATGGCCGCTGTAGTAGATGTCACAAGGACCCACCTTCTTCCGTCCTTGTCCCGTCCATCGCACTTCTTGGACGGCGGTGATGTCAGCCTTTAGTTGTATGAGGACATCAACCAGCTGGGCAGAGGCACCTTCCCAATTAAGAGTCCGGACATTCCAGGTGCATGCCCTCAAATCATAGTCCTTTATACGTTTGCCGTGGTCGTCATCAAAAGGGGGGTTTCTCATCCGAGGCCTGTGTTTCTTATTCACTGGTTATTCGTTTTTATGTGGTGGGTCCCAAGCCCTACGCACAACCGCACAAGCGGGCTTCGCCTTCTCACTTTAGCTCGCCTCCAAACGGATGTCTGTTAGCTACCCAGGGGATACTTGGTCTAAAACCGGAAGTCGTGAGCTGCTTGAGTCATATGCAAAAGAATCGTTCCTGGCCACTCCCAAGTGAATGGCAATCAGAAACTTTCCTCACTTGCGTGAACTTCTACATATGACCCCATCCCCCTGTTTATATATAATCAAGCACCAAATCCAATTTGGCCCTAAGAAGTATAGTTAAAGCTCCTTGGTATGTTAGATCTGCTGACCTTCACCGTGATCTTGGTGTGAATTCAGTAGTAAACGAAATAACCAAACTTGCAAAGACTTACGAAATGAGGCTTATACAGCATGTAAATGAAGTGGCATCAAGACTCATCGGTACTGCTGAACGAGAAAACAGACGGCAACGTAAGAGTCCTTCAGACTTAGCAAGACAACTGTAGCAGCAAATGAATTTCTCTAACATTTATTTACCTTTTAGTTATTATTTTTAATTTATTAGAATGGAATTGTTGTTAGTATTTAATCATTGTATACTAGGTGCAATTGTAATAAAAACAAAAAAATTTAATTGACCCACATATTCGTCATATATGTCCATTGAAAGTTGGATATCCTAATATTAGGATAGAAGCACCGAGGTCCTCATGTTTGATATATGGGGCCTTGAAAACCTGTGGTCCAATTTCGGCGATTTTTAGAAATAGGTAGCCACACTATAAATGCAGTATTTATGCAAAGTTCTGTTACGATATCTTCACTAGTGCTTACTTTACATATTGTAAAGTAAACTATACAGATCGACTAAAAAGTTCTGGTATATAGGAAGTAAGCGTGGTTGTGAACCGATTAGGCCAATTTACACAACATATCAGTGGGATGAAACGAAAATATTACAAACCAAATTTCATTGATATTTGTCCAGTAGTTTCGGAGATATGGTTTATGACCCATAAGTGGGCGGAACCACGCCCATACATAGACATACATCTGGATTTGAACTTTACTCCTCACCCTGATCACTTTGATATATATAACCTTATATCTAACTCGTTTAGTTTTAGGACTTACAAACAACCGTTATGTGAACAAAACTGTAATACTCTCTTAGCAACTTTTGTTGCGAAAGTGTAAATATTGTTGATTAATGATTGGTGGGATGTTATTTGTTTATTTTTAAAACTAATCCACATGCAATTTTTCAATGTCATCCTTCCAGTTAAATTTTATCGTTAGGACAACTACACTTTTATACCAACTGCTAAACGTAACGAGAGTTTAAATATACGTACAGTATGTCACGTCTTGGCTCCCACGTCACTGTTGACAGTCATAACTTCGAGGTCGTAGATAATTTCGTATACCTGGGAACCAGCATCAACAACACGAACAATGTCAGCCTCGAAATCCAGCGCAGAATAACTCTTGCCAACAGGTGCTACTTTGGACTGAGTAGGCAATTGAACAGTAAAGTCCTCTCTCGACGAACCAAAATCAAGCTCTACAAGTCGCTTATCATTCCCGTCCTGCTTTACGGTGCAGAAGCTTGGACGATGTCAACATCAGATGAGACGACACTAGGAGTTTTCGAGAGGAAAATTTTGCGCAAGATTTATGGTCCTCAGAACATTGGCAACGGCGAATACCGCAGACGATGGAACGATGAGCTGTACGAGTTATACGACGACATTGACATAGTTCAGCGAATAAAAAGACAGCGGCTACGCTGGCTAGGTCATGTTGTCCGAATGGACGAAAACACTCCAGCCCTGAAAGTGTTCGATGCAGTACCCGCCGGAGGAAGCCGAGGAAGGGGAAGGCCTCCACTCCGTTGGAGGGACCAGGTGGAGAGCGACCTGGTTACACTTGGGATCTCCAACTGGCGCCGAACTGCGAAGGAGAGAGACAGGTGGCGCACTATCGTCGATTCGGCTATAACCGGCTAAACGGTTGCAACGCCAATCACATACATACATACATATATGTTGTACTTACGTAAATCGAAATATCTCAGTGTATTGGCTATTTTTATGTACTATTCCATTCATTAATTCCGTTTCCATAAGACCCTTAATAACACGCAACGTACAAAGCTCTTTAGCTTCAAAGTTTTTTGCAATTTCTGTAAATGCATCGACCAGTTCACAATGAAACGCATACGATCCCTCTTTTATAAAAGGAAGAGCTTTTTTAATATTAGTGAACACGGGTAAATCATAATATTTTCGTGGTGAGAATAGCTTTTTTCTCTTTAAGCGAGCTAATACCGGTGATTTGCTTTCCTGAAATTTTTAATAAATATATTTAGTTTTAGGTATACATTTATTAAGCAAATACACAGAATTTCTAATAGTGCATTTACATACACATGGCCAATACAGTCTGCGTTCACTGATTTTTTTTTCACAAGTTTTTTTAAGTGAACCAAAAACACAAAGTTAATAAGTAACAAGTAAGGAAGGGCTATGTTCGGTTGTGACCGAACATTTTATACTCTCGCAAGTTATTTGTTTAATTTTATTAATATTATATAATACAATTTGACCCACATATTCGTCATATATTTGGAATAAAGTCCGTTGAAAGTTGGAAACCCTAATATTAGGTTAAATACACCGAGTTCCTCATGTACGATATATCGGGCTGCTGAAAGGGGCTGCTACACTATAAATGCAGTATTTATTCAAAGTTCTGTTCCAATATCTTCACTTGTGCTTACTTTACATATTGTAAAGTAAACTATTCAGGTCGACTTCAAAGTTCTGGTATATGGGAAGTAGGCTTGGTTGTGAACCGATTTAGACTATTTTCACAACATATCATTGGGAAGCTAGGAACATGTTACAAACCGAATTTCATAGAAATTGGTCGAGTAGTTCCTGAGATATGGGTTTTGACCCATAAGTGGGCGAAACCACGCCCATTTAAAATTTTATATACTATTTTGAGTGCAGCTCTTCTGTACCATCTTTACAATGAAATTTAAGGTTTCTGGTGGTTTTCCTTACTAAATTAAAGAATTTTTAGTAGTTTTCAACATAACCTTGATATAGCTTTAGTAGTTTGCGAGATATGTACAAAAACATCATAGGGGGCGGGGCCACGCCCACTTCACCAAAAAAATTACATCCACATATGCCCCTTCATGGTGCGATCCTTCATACCAAATTTTATTTCCATAGCTTTATTTATAGCTTAGTTAAGTTATGTTGTTTTATGTTTTGTTTGATGTGTTTTCGGTTTTCGACATTTAGTGGGCGTGGCAGTGGTCCGATTACGCCCATTTTCGAACTTAACTTCTTATGGTACCAGGAAATACGTCTTATATAGTATAATTAAGTTTAAATGTCATACATCTAATGTTTCTTTACATTCATACGATCAAAATACAAAAATAAAAGCCAAAGTTCCTATGTAAATTTTCGAGATAACGGCATTTAAGTGTAAAAAGACAAAAACGTAGCAGCATAAAATCTGCGTTTAGCTTTGAAATATATTAAAAAATCATTAAAATAATAAATGAAAATGAAAACAAATATTTTATTGGATAACCATTTTGCTTTAAAACTCCAACAAGTCAGACTGGCATTAAATTTACTAACTTATCTATTTTCTCAGCTGTAATCTGTGACCATTATTCCTGCATAACACGCCGTAAAGCCCTTTTATACTCTCGCAACAAAATTTCTAAAAAGAGTATTATAGTTTTGTTCACATGACGGTTGTTTATGTCACCAAGAAATAAAAAAGTTAGATATAGGGTTATATATATATAAATGATCTGGATGGACCATTCCCACGGCCGCAAGATTGCGTAATATTTCTCCGGTTATTAAATCAAACCCAGGAGCTTTTTTGAACCTTGCGTTCCTGATGTCACCCAGAAATAAAAAAGTAAGATATGGGGTTATACATATAAATGATTAGGATGACGAGTAGAGTTGAAATCCGGATGTCTGTCCGTCCGTGCAAGCGAAATCGGACCATTCCCACGCCCACAAAATGGCGAAAACCGAAAACATATAAAGTGACATAAATAAAGTTATAAAAGTAAAAACCGAAAACATATAAAGTGCTATAACTACGACATTCATAAAGTTATAAAAGTAAACTTTGGTTCAAAGGATCGCACTATGAAGGGGCATATTTGGATGTAATTTCTTTGGAAAAGTTAGCGTGGCCCGCCCCTATTAAGTTTTGTGTACATATCTCATTAAATATTAGAGCAATATCAACCAAACTAGAGTCGTTTCTTTTAGGGACTACCTTATACAGTTCAAAAATGGAGGAAATCGGATTATAACCACGCCTATCTCGCATACAAAGGTTACGTTGAAAACTACTAAAAATGCTTTAATTCAGTAAGGAAAAACACCAGAAACCTTAAATTCATCATAAAGATGGTGCAGTAGGCTGCACTCAAATTGGTGTAAAAAAATTTTAAATGGGCGTGGCTCCACCCACTTTTGGGTCAAAAACCATATCGCCGATATTACTCGACCAATTTCCATGAAATTCGGTTCGTAATATTTTCCTGGCATCCAAATGATATGTTGTGAAAATAGGCCAAATCGGTTCACAACCACGCCTACTTCCTATATACCAGAACTGTAAAGTCAATCTGAATCGTTTACTTTACAATATATAAGTTAAGTGCTTGTGAGGATATCGAAACAGAACTTTGCACAAATACTGAAAATTTGTGAAAAAAAAATCGGTGAACGTTGACTTTATTAGCTATGTGTATGTATTATATTGTGACGAATATGTATGCTAGAATAAACTAGAATCGACAACGAAATCGATAACAATATCAGATTTATCCAGACATCGATATTCGTAGCTGCCAGAATGTTCCTGTGACGATAACTTGCTAACAATCGGGTATATAAGGGCTGTCGGACTTGCAGAAAGACGATTTAAAGATACCACAACTCAAAAATGAGTTGGAACAACGAGGCCTAGCAACGAATGGGTTGAAAGCTGAGTTACAAGCCCGTTTGCGAGAGGCCATGGAAGAAGACAACATCAACGTGGATGAATTTGTTTTTGAATCGCTGTTAGAGGAATCGGCAACGAAAATTTAGGAAAAGGAAGAGACTCCATATTCATCAGGAGTAATGGATATGAACATGATTTTGTCTGCAGTGTCCCAGATGTCATCGGAGATGAAATCCCAGTTTGAAGCGCAGGAGACACGCAGGAAGACAAATAGGCTGTTCACGATAAGGTGGTTATCGGGTTATGTGGTTATGTGATTAAGTAAACAACAACAAAATTCGGTATGACAAAATAACCAAATTTGACCAACCTAGGCCCTTGTTTACAGATTATGTGGTTGTTTGCTTATTTCCAGTGTTAGAAAGTCGTTGGAATTTTACTAAGTGGCACCACAAAAAATAAATAAAACTAAGCGAATGTCATTTCCATTTAGATTTTCTTATTGGAAAATCTGCTATTAACAGCTGTTTTTTGTTTACAATCGCTTCATATCATTAGAAAATATTTCTAGGAGATGAACGAATTGGCATTTGCTGACGCGCAGCATTTGTAAAGTCAAAGCAACACAGAACATTTTCTCTCCAATGAATAGATTTCGGAACATGTAGTTCATCTCCCCTCATCCGAGGCTGTTTTTTCATTTTCATTGGGGGGTGTTTTTATGTGGTGGGTCCCAAACCCTGCGCACAACCGCATAGGCGGGTTTCGCCTTCTCACTTTAGCTCGCCTCCAAACGGATGTCTGTTGGCTACCCAGAGGATACTTGGTCTAAGACCGGAAGTCGTGAACTGCTTGAGCCACATGTAAAAGAATCGTTCCTGGCCACTCCCAAGTGAATGACAGTCAGAAACTTTCCTCACTTACGTGAACTTCTACATATGACTCCATCCTCCCCTCACTTACGTGAACTTCTACATATGACTCCATCCTCCATTGATGCAGTACCCGCTGGTGGAAGCAGAGGAAGAGGGAGGCTTCGCTTGGAATAACCAATTGGCGCCAAACTGCCAGAAGGAGAGATGCGTGGCGTGCTGTTTTGGACTCGGCTATAACCGCGTAAGCGGTGTCTACGCCAGTCAAGAAGAAGAAGTTCATCTCCCCGTCTACTACAGATGATTAAAGTTATATCCTATAGCAGTTCCTCTAGCAGTTCATCTAGTACTTCATCCATTGCATTGTGACACTGTTCAGAGCGCAAGATGTCTGCAAATTTTATACAAAGAATTTTTTGAACCCTTAAAATTCGGATTATTTAATAAGCACATACCTTCAATAAAGTCCATCTCCTGAATAGCAGAACTTATTTTAAATTCGATTAGTTTGCTTTTTAAACTTTATTTATGCATTTTATAAGTAGGAAATTCATTGAACTAAAATTGTAAGCAATTAACAGCTGTTTGTGTAAAAATAAGCAAATAACTATACATAGGATGTTCACGGAGCATAGAGGTTATTTTTAATCTAATAATCACATAACCCGATAACCACCTTTCCGTGAACAGCCTAAAAGTAAATGCGTTATTCGTGGCTTTAAAGGGAGCTGCTGCAGAAATTCTACAAACATTACCCAATTGTGAGTCAAGCAGCTATGAAGCGTTGATGAGTGCTGTAGAAAGACGGTATGGAAGTGAGCACCGGAGACAAATTTTCCAAATCGAATTGCAAAATCGCAAACAGAAAGCTAGTGAGTCTCTGCAAGAATTTGCTACGGAAGTGGAAAGGTTAGCTCACTTGGCTTATGCGCATAAGTCCGCAGAATATATAGAGGATATAATAATCCACAGTTTCATTAATGGTATACGAGACGAGAATACGCGCTATTCTGCACTAGCATGCTCAAAATTGACATTTGCAGACAAATCAAATTAGACATGGAAAACAAAATTATGACTTATACCAATATGGAAGTGCCTATTATGTTTGGTTATGATAACAAATGCAACGTTAGACAAATGTTAATAACAGAAAATCAGAAGATTCCACCAAAATCAGAAGAATTATTTGGGCAGAAATAGATGGAGACTATGGGACGGACACGTTGTGGGTTGTTGAAGGCGCAAAAGAATCTATACCAAACTTACTTATAGGAAAAACCCTGGCTATGACACGACAAGTCAAAAGAGTTCCAGTAAGAGTCCTTAATGAGTATAAGTCACCAGTCACAGTCTCCAAAGGAGCTATATTAGGGCAGTGTCAGGAGATTGAGGCCGTAATAAATTGCGAAACACATTTTGAGGACAATTCCAGTTGTAAAAACGATATTTTAAACGAGATTAATGCATGGACCAAGGAATAGAGGACCATAAAAAGAAGGCCAAACAACTTCTTCTCAGATACTCCACCATATTCGACAAAGATGAATCCAAACCAGGTAGAACCAAAATTGTGAAACATTCCATCAACACCGGAGATGCAAGACCAATCCGCCAGGCTCCTCGCAGCGTTCCATTAGCCAAACGAGAAGTTGTAAGCCAGACCGTACGTGAAATGAGCGATAGCGGCATAATTGAACCATCATCGAGTCCATGGAGTTCACCTGTAGTACTTGAGAAGAAGAAAGATGGTAACATGAGGGTTTGCGTGGACTACAGAAAGTTGAATGAGTTCACGAAGAAAGATAGTCATCCATTACCTAGAATAGATTACACCCTAGACTTACTGTCAGGCACGAATTGGTTTTCAACACTCGATTTGAAAAGTGGCTATTGGCAAGTGGAAGTAAACGAAGAAGACAAGACGGCTTTCAGCGTTAGAGATGGTCTTTGGCATTTTACTGTAATGTCTTTCGGGCTATGTAACGCTCCAGCTACTTTTGAGAGACTTATGGATCAAGTGGTAAAAGGATTGCACTGGAAGACATGTTTGGTATACCTTGACGATATCATTGTGTTGGGTAAAAGTTTTCATGAGCACCTCAAAAACTTGGAAGAGGTTTTTCAACGCATAGCCAGCGCTGGTTTAAAATTGAGCCCAAAGAAGTGTTCTCTGTTCAAAAAGGAAGTGAGCTATTTAGGACACAAAGTGACAACGGAGGGCATTTGTACAGCTCAGGAAAAGATAGAGGCAGTAAAGGATTGGCACAGACCTAAAAATTTACACGAATTGCGGAGTTTCCTTGGACTATGTACCTATTACCGACGATTCGTTCCAAATTTCGCCAGCGTAGCTAGTAGCCTCCAAGAACTCACGAAGAAGAACAAAGCCTTTGAATGGAATGAGGAACAGGAATTGTCGTTCCAAAATCTGAAGGAGAGATTATGTACTGCGCCAATGTTAGTATATCCAATTCCAGGCTCAACGTTCGTCATGGACACGGATGCTAGTGGCTATGCAATAGGAGGCGTTCTATCACAAGTGATTGACGGGAATGAGAAAGTGGTCGCGTATTATAGCCAGACGATAAGTAAGCCAGAGAAGAATTATTGCGTAAGGCGAAGAGAATTACTGGCATTGGTGAAGTGCATCAAACATTTCCATAATTACCTGTATGGACAGCGATTTCGAGTAAGGACAGATCACGCAGCATTAAAATGGCTTCTGCAATTCAAGAATCCAGAAGGACAATTGGCACGGTTGATTGAGAGACTCCAAAGTTATGACTTCTCTATAGAACATCGCAAAGGTAGTAGTCAAGAGAATGCGGACGTGATGTCTCGTCGTCCTGGTAATTTAGAATGTAGACATTGTTCGAGAGCTGAAGCTAAAGAAGACATTATAAATGTCCGATTAGTGACAATAACTTCCACAGAAGGCTGGGATCCAAAGGAATTACGAAAGTGGAGCTGAACAAGCGTCCAACGAGAGAAGAAATAGCTGCAGAGAGTCCAGGTGCAAAGGCATTTTGGGGACAGTTGGTATCTGGCTGCTTGCATCGAGTATGGGAAAGCGAAGATGGACAAAGTTCCCGAGCTCTTATAATCGTTCCGAAATTAAGAATTCCTGATGTTCTCAAGGAGATGCATAACGGCCCAAGTGGAGGGCACATGGGAATCACAAAAACCTTGGAAAAACTAAACAAAGATTTTATTGGGTTGGTTGTCGGCAATCAGTCACGAAATGGATTGCTAATTGTGCTGAGTGCATTAAAGCAAAAGGGCCGAAATCCAGGAGTCACGGCCAGATGAAGCAGTACAATTCGGGCACCCCATTTGAACGAATTGCCATGGATGTAGCCGGTCCGTTTCCCACCAGTAAATTAGGAAACAAATATGTTTTGGTATCAGCTCTAATCCAGGAAATGTGGGTAAAATTGGGTATACGGAAAATTCGTGCAACAGCCCTACATCCACAATCAGATGGAATGGTAGAACGTTTCAATCGAACTTTAGAAGAACATCTAAAGAAAGTGGTAGACAAGTATCAAAAGGATTGGGATACCCATATAGCTTTGTTCCTGATGGCTTACCGGTCTGCTGTACATGAAACAACGGGGCAGACTCTAGCAAAGGTAATCTTTGGTCATCACCTTCGGTTACTGATTGATTTAAAGTTCGGAATAAACGCAAATCGTGGAAAGAATGTTAGGGAAGCCAACAGTGTTCTAGAAGACGAAATGAGAGAAATTCATGCTATGGTGAGACAGCGGACACAAATAATGAGTGATAAAATGAAGGCAAAATACGACAAGGCAATGAACTCCAAAGGATTCGTGGAAGGAGATTGGGTATTGTTATATAACCCACAACGGAAGAAAGGATTGTCTCCTAAATTTCAATGTAGTTGGGAAGGACCATACCAGGCTATTAAATCAATCAATGATGTAGTGTATCGTATACAAACCATTGGAAGACCTAGGAATAAAATGAAGGTGGTTCATTTAGAACGGCTTGCAGCATTTGGTTCTGGAAGTATGTCTAATCGGGACGATCAGACTTAGGTGGAGGGCAGTGTGACGAACATGTATGCTAGAATAAACTAGAATCAACAACGAAATCGATAACTTGCCAGATTTATCCAGACATCGATATTCGTAGTTGCCAGAATGTTTCAGTGACGATAACTTGCTAACAATCGAGTATATAAGGACTGCCGGACTAGCAGCAAGACACAGTTCTAATTAGAGAAATGCCGAGTAAAGTGCAGGAAATTAGAAGTAAGAAGTTGTAAACTTGTACAAAGAGTAATAAAGTGTTAAGTTTGTTAATTTAGAAATAAAGATAAGTGTATAACCATTAAACAATGACTTGTATTTGACAATCCAGTGATCGAACTCAAGGTAGAGTTTTAAGAGTAAACGACAGATTTTGGAAATCCGTTACAATATTATATAAATATAAATAAAATTAAAATTATTAAATAAATTGCGAGAGTATAAAATGTAATGTTACAGCCGAACTTATACCTTCCTTACTTGTTTTTTTTTTATTTTTTGTCTCTATTCGGGAAACAAGCTTAAATGATAACTTGTTGACTTCTGTTAATTTTCATTTTTTTACTCTCTTGTACGAATGCAACTGGAAGTTATTTTAGCTTTCATATGTACAATTGTTGACCAGCGACCACCGCCCAAAGATATCACACAGAGAAGTGACCAATCGAATACAGCTATTGTTATATATCCCTATTTGCTCACTTTATTTCCCACTCTACAACGATATCAAATTAATCAGGATGACGGGACGAGCAGAATGAATGTCAGCCTGCCTGTAATGAAACTTGCTACACGTGTTCCTTAGCACTATGAGAAAGTTGATATTGCTGATGGGCGAAATCGTCCCACATAGGGCCGCTTAACTAAAAGCTATAAAGAGTTAGAACTAAGCTACAAATAAAACAAGTAAGGAAGGGCTAAGTTCGGGTGCAACCGAACATTTTATACTCTCGCAATTTATTTATTTGACTTTATTTATATCATGTAATACACAATTTGACACACATATTCGTCATATATATTGTATAAAGTCCATTGAAAGTTGGAAACCATAATATTAGACTAGAAGCACCGAGGTCCTCGTGTTCGATATATGGGGCCTTAAAAACCTATGGTCCGATTTCGGCGATTTTTAGAATGGGGCTGCCACACTATTAACATAGTATTTGTGCAAAGTTCTGCACCGATATCTTCACTAGTGTTTACTTTATATATTGCAATGTAAACGATTCAGATCGTCTTCAAAGTTCTGGTATACAGGAAGTAGGCGTGGTTGTAAAGCGAAATAACTGATTTGGGGGCGGGACCACGCCCACTTCCCCAAAAAAATTACATTCAAATATGCCCCTTCATAGTGCGATCCTTCATACCAAATTTCATTTTCATAACTTTATTTATAGCTTAGTTATGACACTGTATAGGTTTTCGGTTTCCCCCATTTTGTGGGCGTGGGCAAAAACACAAAAGAGCAAACTCAACGCCTATGAGCAAACTCAATGGGTATGAGCAAAGTCAATGGGTGTGAGCAAACTCAACAATAGAACACAATGTGTACCAAATTCTTAGTGCAATCCATGTGACGCATAAGCTGATCGCGAACAAAGCATACAAAAACAATATACATACCAGAGAACTGCAAAACTCACTTCTTCCTTGAATCAGCTCATACGCAAAAGTTTCTATTCACTTCCAATCACTGAGCGAAAGTGAGCTAAAAATTTCGTGAAGTGAGCGAACGTGAGCTAAACATTTCGTGAAGTGAGCAAACGTGAGCAAAGCATTTCGGACCGAAGGCTCACATTGTACGCGAATGAGCGGTGGCTAAATGAGCATCAATCTCCTATGCTCCACCAGCATCAATCCCGGAAAACTAGTAAAACCCTGGGCACACACCATTCCCCACATTCGACATACGCATCACTAACACGCTACACTCACCACACTCACCACCTCACTCAAGAGAACACTGCGCACCAATGCACACAACTACACCCATACATGATGAAACTACATGATGACACTACACGATGACATCACACTGCACATCCGAACACAACAAACAAAAGGGACGTACAATGCGACCCGAACCCCACTTCTCTTTTATCGTTTTGAGATTCCGCATTCCCGGTCACCCGATCAGCGAATATTCTCCGCCCTCCGTCGTATAAATAATAAATAAATTATCATAACCATTTTTCTAAATTCAATTTGAAAAAAAAAACATATAATTTAATATATTACAACTGAATACACATCAATACTTGCGCTTCCTTATTTAAAAAAAAAAACCATTTACCAATATTCCTTACGAAGGTGAGTGAAGAAACAAAGTAAGTACTTTAAAATTATACATGGTCCTTCGAGCCTTAACGAAAGGCACCATTGGAACACGAAACTTAAATTTAACCCTCATTTGTACTGATGGGTCCAGCCAGAACTTTTTGAACTTTAAATCACTATTTCATATACTCGTACACACGTTTATGTTTCAATACTTCATGATATCCTAGATGATATATTTTAGTATGATTTTGTTTATATATATATTTATAAAAATTGGTAAATAGTTTTTAAATTATAGTTTTCAACCGAAAAGTCAAATTGAGTACTAATGGGTCTGGCCAGACCCATGCGCACATTACGCAACGGGAACATACTTTTGTATGAATTGGAATACTCTCTTGTTATTCTATTCATGATTTGTTTTGCTCATTTGAATTTAAAGTTCCGTTATCAAAAACATTGTTGGTTTTCACTCAAAGTAGTCGTGTTCGCTTCCATAATGTGCTGCGTTCATCCGGTGGATCGACAATCACATCATGTTCGCCTGTTGATGTTTTCGATGCGTTTTTTACACCAAACATATCATACATCATTGTAAGCGAATCCAACAATTACGGTACGGAAAAAACCAATAAATGGAACTTTAAAAATCCCAACAAATTGAAAGAATGGCAAAACTTTCCAGAAACGGAGCTCAGAGGTTTTCTAGGCGTTCTTATAGCAGCAGGAGTCAGCAATAACAATAGTCAGGCTGCGTCAGTTTTATGGAAAACAAACCAATTGCCAATTTTCAGAGCAACGATGTCTTACCGTCGGTTTTTGACCATATCCCGTTATATACGATTTGATGACGGTCGCACTAGACCTTTCCGCTTAGAAACAGATAAAGCGGCACCTATACGAGATATTTGGAACTTTCTAAATGCAAATCTCCAGAAGAATTTTCGTCCATATAGCGATATAACTGTTGACGAACAACTTTTCCTGTATCGAGGAAGAACGAAATTTACTCATTACATACCTTCAAAACCGGCTAAGTACGGTATAAAAATATGGTGGGCTTGTGACGCAAAAACTCATTATCCTTTGAGTGGAAATATCTATACCGGAAAAGAACCCAACGAAGAAATAGCAAAGAACCAAGGAGAAAATGAGCCTATACGTTTGGTTTCAAAATATTCAAATTCTGGGCGCACAATAGTAGCTGACAACTTTTTTTCCACTTTAAATTTATGTAAGCGGCTAATAAGCTTGGGGCTGTCCTTCGTTGGAACCCTTCGAAGCAATAAAGCATGTATCCCACCTGAAATGAAGAAAAACAAGAATAAGGCAGTTCTTTCATCTGAGTCAACTTCAAGACAACGTAGCCATTTGTTGCTTTAAGTGCATAAAGGAAAATTAATTATATTTTCAATCTTTTACTTGCTTTTCGTGAATACTTTATTTGAGTTTTTAAAATGTTATTTGAAATAAAAACATTAAAGTTTCTCCAAAATGATGTTAGGTTTGCTTTTGGGTCCAGCCAGGCCCATTGGTACTCTATATGACAATCCAAGTATCCGTCAAAATGAGGGTTAAATAAATAATAAGAAATACACTAAAGTGACAAAAATAAAGTGCAGTGAAGGAGTTTCAAATACTAAAGCAAAAAGTTCACATAAAAGGTGGCAAAAGTAAAGTGACGTGTAGAAGTGCAGTTAAAGTGCTTTAAATACAAAAAAGAAAAGTTCACATAATAAGTGACAAAAGGAATAAACAGGTCAATGACCAGAGATATATAAAAATATGTATACATATATACACATCGAAGCTCAAACTAACTGAGTCCATGTGCAGTGCAGTGACGGGCAAATAAATATAAACTCATACTGTGAAAGAATAATATAATATTAATATAAATAAAATAAAAATATAAATATACGCAAAAATCAAAAATTTTAAATAAGTATACATAAAAATAATATAAAGTGGGTGCAAAAAATATACAACAAATACAAATACAGCACAGTAAAACCCAAAAAGGAAAAAACCGGTCGGGCGCGAAAACTAAAACCAACACACTAATAAACTTAACTAAAGAAACGGGCGCGAAATTAACTAAATACAAACCCAACAACATTCTAAAAGGGTCAACCAGCAGCCAAAAGGAAAGGAGGAGAAACTCGAAAAAAAAACCCACAAACTCTCACTCAAAAATATTGGAATAAGTTCATATACCCCCTAAACCCCTGAGGGAAGACGAAGTGAGTGTATCGAATCCAATTATTATTTCTTATTCTAATATGCATAAATGTATGTCTAAATACGGATAATTGATTTAAACCGTAATAATAAAAAAGGGTTAAAACAGCTCAATAAAAAAACAGCTATTAACAATTCGTTATTATATGCCTATACTAATTTTCGTGCATACAAACACACAATCCTCAGATACAAAAAGAAAAATATAAATTCAAACATTGATTTGCAAAAGAGTTCAGCAATACCCCTTCTGTTTATCAAAGCAGTAAGCAGGATTGCATCTAAAGAGCAAGTAAATTTACACTAGAAACATATAAATATATAAATATATGAAATAAAAAGAAAAATACATACATACAATAAATTTCAATAAGACTAATTTAAGTACAAGACAAATACATTTTTATAGTAAATATACGTTTTAGTTCATTATTTAATTCATTTTGATATTATTTGAGATAAACTTAAGATTTAAACTATATTCAGATTTACAAAAAGGGTAAATTTCCTGAATAACTTTGATGGCTCTTTCAGCGCAAATATTAGATCTTTTTAAATTCAGAATGGCAGAATCTTCTTTTACCCAGTGTTTAAGAAAACACTTATGCGCAGTTTCGAATTGCTCGACAGATTCAGCTGATGATGTTGAAGTGTTGAGCGCCACTTTATTTAAACACGAGGTGCTTTGAACATTTTTTCTTAAAAGGGCAGGGAGGGATGCACACAAACTGCTTTAGCTGTCGTGTACCCAACTTCTCCATTTGTAGTTGTTTGGAGTTCATACAACTTTTTGTCCTCAGTTCTTAGCCAGACACCTTTTAAATCAGTTATATCACATAACTTGTTGAACGCCATTGTAACATTTCTACCATCCGGGAATTTTAAAAATGTTGAATAATCATTTAAAACTTTTGTTATCTTCCGTTGTGCAGCTATACGTGTTATTCTCGAAAAGTTTAGTTTCGACCACAAGGCAATCATTTCGTTTGAAATAATCTTGCATCTTTTCTTTTTTTTTCAATTTCTCCGTTTTTGCTAATACATTATACCTTCCTACAATCACGGTCTGTTTTGGAATCTTACACAATTCACTCAAGGGGTTTTCAATGTTATTGATTTCTCTTCTCTTATTCTTAGATTTTACAAATGTTATTAAATTGTTTTCCCATTGTTTTGAATTTTTTAAAACTTCAGCACCACTTTTTTTAAAAGACATTGTTAATTAAAAAAGGCACTTTCACTCCAGCCGCCACGCACTGAATAAGAGACCGACAACTAAATAAAGGCAACTGGCGCGACGCTTATACGAAGTTTCAATCATTCATAAAGCATTTACTTAAATTTACCGTTATCTATTTTTGTCATATGCAAAAATACGACGAATAACGGAAGAAGAGCAAAACAAAACAGACACAAAGAAAAGAACATAATCTCATATGGTGTTTTTTCTTGGCATATGTATGAAATTTTCATACGAATTTTCAATTTAAATTCTGTGTGAAGTTTTTGAAATACATCGAAAAACTGAAAACGCAGTTATCATTTTTTTACTATTCCTCATCGTGTTATGCCAAGTACATTTTTTTTTTCAAAAAAATTCAAAAAGTTATAGCCCTAATGTACATACATATGTAATGAGTGCATTTCTGCAATTCATCAATTTCGTTTTCGCGCTCTCTTCTCTCGCATAAAAAAGTATTCCCATATATTCTCACTAACATACAGCATTTTCAGTTGCACATTTGCACATACATACCCACATACTTAGGGTAGACCTAAATTATAGAAAATTCTTAAAAAAAAATAGTGTTCACATATATTCTCACTAAAATGCAGCATTTTCAGTTGCACATTTGCACATACATACCCACATACTTAGGGTAGACCTAAACTATAGAAAATTCTTTAATAAAAAAAAAAAATAAAAGTAAAAATTGTTATCGTTAATTATCGTTGTTAAATTATTAAGAATTCTTAAGAAAGTAAAAATTGTTATCGTTATATAAATCGAAAAACAAAACCAAATCGGCTTAACAAAAAAAATAAACCATATATATATATATACATACAAACATACACATTCAAAGTCCGCATAGGCAAACATCACAAGCAATACCCCTTGTTCATTGTCTCACAAAACAAGCAGGTTTGCATATCATTTGAAATGAATCATTTGCACATAACGAGTGCACACATACATACATACGTAAAAAGGGCATTGACCTCTTCACGAGCGCCCACATACACCACGAGGACATAAAAATAAGTCCTTAAAAAAAAAATAAAAATAAAAAATACATTTAAAAACGAAAATAAATATAAACGCGATAAATAAAAACAATAAACGTACCCCTTAGTAAATTGTCGGGAATAATAACTCTTATTTACTTAAAAGAGTTTCGGTATCGGCATTTATCAGTTAACACTGAAATAAGATATCAAAGTTTCATATTCTAAATGAGCACAGATTCCAAAAATCCAAAGCTACTCAATTCTTGAAAATCCCAAAAATGGCTGATGACGATAAGCAAGGCACACCTGCAGAAGCTACACGCTCAAAGCAGAATGTAAAAAAAAAAGATCAAAAGATCCTTTACTATCAAGATTCATCACTGAAAGTGATACTTTTATAAACTATTGCACGCAATTCAAAGCTTCCCCTATTGCTGACATCACGGAATCGGTTTTAAAAGTAAAACTCGAAAGTGTCCACGAAATATGGACTCGCCTTCTGGCAGCATACGATACAGTAATTGATACTGACGATGCTGAACTCCCAGAAAACATAAAAGCTTCGGCGTCAGCCAAATTAAATAATTGCCGTGGTCAGCACGAAATAATTAAGGGAATGATAAGCGAACAATTAAATGTATTAAGGCCAAATAGCGCCACTAATCCCCCTCCCAGAGGAGTCACAACATCAAAAGAAGACCTAGATAAAGGCATGTATCTAAATGTACCAACTTGTGATACTGAAGTTTTTACTGGATGTTATGAACAATGGCCGTCCTTCCGGGACATGTTCACAGCCCTTTACATAAACCATCCTAGACTTGCAGAAGCACAAAAGCTATTCCAACTAAGGTACAAAACACAAGGGGAAGCAGGCATTATCGTCAAGCAATTCGATATAAATGGAGATAATTTTAAGCTGGCTTGGGAAGCACTAGTTCAAAGATATGAAAATAAAAGGGTAATGATAGAAAACCCCATAAAAACTATATTACATTACCCAAAAATTAAGCAAGAAACCAGCCAGGAATTTCAAAAATTTTACTCGACAGTGACTAATTGCCTGTCAGTGTTAAAAATACAAAATTACCCCGTAGAATATTGGGACCATATGATAGTAACTATCTTTGCAGAAAAACTCCCTCAGGCTGCGTTACTACGATGGGAACAATCACTTGACGATAGAAGAGCAATGTCCACATGGAAGCAAATGAAAAAATTCCTCGCTGCTCAGTACGAGAAAGCTGAGCGAATGGGCAGCCAAAATATGAATATATCAAGTCTTCAAAATGAGTCGAGTAAAACCTCGTTTAAACCTCAAGCCAGCAATAATATTCAATACAAGAGACACGTTAATAAAAGTCATTCCTTCGTGTCAAACCAAACTAATAAATGGCAATCAGTATGTGAAATTTGTAAAGAGGGTCATAAAATAAGATCTTGCGAGAGATTTTAAGAAACTATCCGTCTCTGATAGGAACAATCTCGTCAGACAACATAAACTTTGTATTAACTGTCTGTCGAATGCTCATACGATTAAAGACTGTGAAAGCAAATTTAATTGTGTGTATTGTCAACGAAGACATCTCTCATTGCTTCACATTACCAATTATCAAAATACGAAGCAAAATCAGTTTCATAAAACCACGGTGTTAGTTGCTACAACCACATCAGGTAATCCCGAAATAAGGGAGGAACAACCATGTTGCTCTAAAGCAGCAAAAATTCAAGCGTTTCATTCGGAAAATGAAAGCAAAACTCTTTTACCCACTGCGGTCATCACCATTGAACATAAAGGTGATATATTCAAACTAAGAGCACTAATAGACCAAGGCTCTCAAAGATCCTTCATATCAGCAAAAGCTCAAAATCGGATAAAATTGCCACCCAAACATTACAATTTCCAAATTTCATGAATGGGCGGAAGAGTAGTCCAAAACTCTAATAAAATCTGCCCCATTACCCTAATTACCGATAAAGTTTTACACCTAAAACTAGCAGACCCCAACTGCAACACTCCATCACAAATAGATATTCTATTAGGCAGCGACCTTATACCGCAAATCATACAAGAAGGTGTTGAAAGAATTTCAAACACCCTTCTAGCTCAAAACACAAAATTCTGTTGGATACTGAGTGGGCTAATTACGGAAACAATTTCCACCATGACAACTCAAGTTGAAAAAATTTCAAATGAATGCCTTTATTCACAATTAAAGAAATTTTGGGAGTTAGAAGAACTCCCCCCTATACCACTTAAAACCCCAGAAGATCAGTATTGTGAAGACTTCTACAAAGTCACAACTACTAGATCAAGAAATGGTCGGTACGTTGTACGACTACCCTTCAAACAACAATTCCCAAACACACTCGCCTTAGGTCACTCTCGCACCTCTGCAATACAGCAGACTGGCGTAGACACCGCTTACGCGGTTATAGCCGAGTCCAAAACAGCGCGCCACGTATCCCTCCTTCTGGCAGTTTGGCGCCAATTGGTTATACCAAACGAAGCCAGGTCCCTCTCCACCTGGTCCTTCCATCGGAGTGGAGGTCTCCCTCTTCCCCGGCTTCCACCAGCGGGTACTGCATCGAATACTTTCAGAGCTGGAGCACTTTCATCCATTCGAACAACATGATCTAGCCAGCGTAGCCGCTTTTTGCTGGACTATGTCTATGTCGTCGAATAACACATACAGCTCATCGTTCCATCGTCTGCGGTATTCGCCGTTACCAATGTTTAAGGGACCATAAATCTTCCGCAAAACCTTTCTCTCGAAAACTCCTAGTGCCGTCTCATGGGATGTTGACATCGCCCACGCTACTGCACCGTAAAGTAGGACGGGAATGATGAGACACTTGTAGAGTTAGGCTTTTGTTCGTCGAGAGAGGACTTTACTTTTCAATTGCCTACTTAGTCCATAGTAGCACCTGTTGGCAAGAGTGATTCTGCGTTGGATTTCCAGGCTGACATTGCTATTGCTGTTAATGCTGGTTCCCAGGTAGACAAAATTATCTACACCTCCAAAGTTATGACTGTCAACAGTGACGTGGGAGCCAAGACGCGAATGCGCTGACTGTTTGTTTAATGACAGGAGATATTTCGTCTTGTCCTCGTTCACCACCAGACCCATACGCTTCGCTTCCTTATCCAGTCTGGAAAAAGAAGAACTAACGGCGCGGGTGTTGTTTCCAATGATATCGATATCATCGGCGTACGCTAGTTGCTGTACACTCTTGTAGAAAATTGTACCTTCTCTATTTAGCTCTGCAGCTCTTATAATTTTTTCCAGCATCAAGTTACAGAAGTCGCACGATAGTGAGTCACCTTGTCTGAAACCTCGTCTGGTATCGAACGGCTCGGAGAGGTCCTTCCCGATCCTGACGGAGCTTTCGGTGTTGCTCAACGTTAGTTTACACAGCCGTATTAGTTTTGCGGGGATACCAAATTCAGACATCGCGGCATAAAGGCAACTCCTTTTCGTGCTGTCGAAAGCAGCTTTAAAGTCGACAAAGAGATGGTGTGTGTCGATCCTATTTTCACGGGTCTTCTCCAAAATTTGGCGCATGGTGAATATCTGGTCTGTTGTTGATTTTCCAGGTCTAAAGCCACACTGATAAGGTCCAATCATTTTGTTGACGGTGGGCTTTAGTCTTTCACACAATACGCTCGACAGCACCTTATACGCGATGTTGAGGAGGCTTATCCCACGGTAATTGGCGCAAATTGTGGGGTCTCCCTTTTTGTGTATTGGGCAGAGTACACTGAGATTCCAATCGTCAGGCATGCTTTCTTCCGACCATATTCTGCAAAGAAGCTGATGCAAGCACCTTATCAGCTCTTCACCGCCGTATTTGAATAGCTCGGCCGGTAATCCATCGGCCCCCGCCGCCTTATTGTTCTTCAAGCGAATAATTGCTATTCGAATTTCTTCACAGTCGGGCAATGGAACATCTGCTCCATCGTCGTCGATTGGGGAATCGGGTTCGCCATCTCTGTTGTTGTACTTTCACTGCCATTCAGCAGGCTGGAGAAGTGTTCTCTCCACAAACTCAGTATACTCTGGTCATCAATAACTAGATCACCTCTGGCGGTCCTACAGGAGTGTGCTCTGGTCTTGAAACCTTTAGTTATTAGCCGGATCTTTTCGTAAAATTTTCGAGCATTACTCCTGTCGGCCAGCTTGTCAAGCTCTTCATACTCACGCATTTCGGCCTCTTTTTTTTTTGTCTGCAAATGCGTCTCGCTTCCCTCTTCAGCTCTCGGTATCTTTCATATCCCGCTCGTGTTGCGGTCGATCGCAACATTGCGAGGTAGGCAGTCTGCTTTCTCTCCACTGCGAGACGACAATCCTCATCATACCAGCAGTTTTTTTGACTTTTCCGAAAACCAATGGTTTCGGTTGCAGCTGTACGTAAGGAGTTTGATATACCGTCCCACAGCTCCCTTATACCGAGATGCTGATGAGTGCTCTCAAAGAGCAGGAGTGCAAGTCGAGTAGAAAATCGTTCGGCTGTCGGTTGTGATTACAGCTTCTCGATGTCGAACCTTTCTTGTGTTTGTTGACGTGTGCGTTTTTCTACACAGAGGCGGGTGCGTATTTTAGCTGCTACAAGATAGTGGTCCAGTCGATGTTGGGACCACGAAGGGTACGCACATCAGAAACACTGGAGACATGTCGTCCATCTATCACAACATGATCGATCTGGTTGCGAGTGATTCGATCCGGGGACAGCCAAGTAGCTTGATGGATTTTCTTATGCTGGAATCTAGTACTACAGACGACCATATTTCAGGCCCCGGCGAAATCGATCAGCCTCAGACCGTTTGGTGATGTTGCGTCATGGAGGCTGAATTTTCCGACTGTTGTGCCAAATACACCTTCTTTACCCACCCTAGCGTTGAAATCGCCAAGCACGATTTTGCCATCGTGACGGGGGCAGCTCTCTTGGGTACGTTCTAGGCGCTCATAAAAGGTATCTTTGATCACTTCGTTCTTCTCTTCCGTCGGGGCGTGGGCGCAAATCAGCGATATGTTGAAGAACCTCGCTTTGATGCGGATTATGGCTAGACGTTCATCCACCGGAGTGAATGCCAGGACTCGACGACGGAGTCTCTCTCCCACCACGAATCCCACACCGAATTTGCGCTCCTTTTTATTTCCGCTGTAGTAGATGTCACAAGGACCCACCTTCTTCCGTCCTTGTCCCGTCCATCGTATTTCTTGGATTGCGGTGATGTCAGCCTTTACTCTTACGAGGACATCAACCAGCTGGGCAGAGGCACCTTCCCAATTAAGGGTCCGCACATTCCAGGTGCATGCCCTTATATCATTATCCTTAAAACGTTTGCAGGGGTCGTCATCAAAAGAGAGGTGTCTCATCCGAGGCTTTCGTAGATTTTTCATTGGGGGATGTTTTTATGTGGTGGGTCCCAAACCCCACGCACAACCGCGAAGCGGGTTTCGCCTTCTCACTTTAGCTCGCCTCCAAACGGATGTCTGTTGGCTACCCAGAGGATACTTGGTCTAAGACCGGAAGTCGTGAGCTGCTTGAGCCACATGTAAAAGAATCGTTCCTGGCCACTCCCAAGTGAATGACAGTCAGAAACTCTCCTCACTTACGTGAACTTCTACCTATGACTCCATCCTCCTTAGGTCACTCTCGCACCTCTGCAATACAGCAATTTATAAGTATGGCATAAAACCTACATAAAGAAAAAATAATTAACGGGAAATACTATTCATTTTACTTGCCACATCATGCGGTAGTAAAGCCGGACAAAAAAACAACAAAAGTTAGAGTTGTCTTCAATGCATCGAGATCCACTAGTTCGGGGAATTCCCTAAATGATATTTTATTTACGGGACCGACACTGCAGCCGGACTTAATGCTCCTCGTTCTAAATTAGCGTTTATTCAGATACGTATTTAACGGGGACGTTGAAAAAATATATCGACAAATAGTCGTACATGAAAAAGATCAAGATTTTCAACGAATTATTTTCCGAAAATCGCCCAATAGTCCACTACGTGACTTTAAACTAAAAACAATTACCTTCGGCATCAACTGTGCTCCATATCTGGCCATTCGTACCCTCCACGAATTGGCAGAAGACTCAAAGTCAGAATTTCCTCTGGCAACCGATGTATTAAAAACTCATACGTATGTTGACGATATTCTGTCTGGAAGCCACAGCCTTCCACAAGCATACGATTCACTATCCCAGGTCATAAAAGCTCTCAAAATCGAAGGGTTCCCCTTAAGGAAAATCGCGGCAAATCACCCAAATATCTTAAAAAATATACCAATAGATAATTTGTTGGATACTAAGTTCTTTATATTCGAAAAGGAAAGTACAACAAAAACTCTAGGCATACAATGGAATGCGATATCTGATTAGTTTTCATACACTAGAGATTCAATATCTGCATTATCCGCCAAAACAAAGAGAAAAATTTTGTCCTCTGTGGCAGGATGGCTTTCGCCAATTATGATACAAGCTAAAATCCTGGTACAAGAATTATGGCTAGACGGAAGTGAAACCTATTCGCTTAGAAAAATGGTTCCAGTTCGCTAACAATCTCAATGACATCTCGCAAATCCAAATTCCACGGTGGGTAAACTACTCACCCGAATATAAAGTTAAACTACACGGCTTCTGCGACGCCTCTGAAAAGGCGTATTGTGCCACCACAAAACGTTACCGCAACCACAAGCCACTTACTAGTAGCCAAAGCAAAGGTGGCTCCTTTAAAGACGATAAAGAAGTCTACCACGACTTGAGCTCTGCGGCGCGCTGCTACTAGCGAAACTAATATCTATGGTACAGACCCATTTAAACATGGCGACGTATAAGGTATATTTATGGTCTGATTCCGAAATTGTTCTTGCCTGGTTGGAAAAACCACCACATGCGTGGAAAACATATATTTCTAACCGCACTTCTCAAATACTTGACCTAGTGGGAGCAGCCACATGGCGACACGTAGCCAGTGCTGACAACCCTGCTGATCTAGGTACAAGAGGATGCAAACCTCTGCATCTCGCCACCGCCACCCTATGGTGGAATGGCCCCAGATGGTTAACAGAATCTCCCGATTCTTGGCCACAATCGCCCATGCGCAACATCATTGCCCCGGAAAGTCGGAAAATAGAAACATATCTTACAACATTGGATGATACGGACATCCTTGAACGATTTTCATCGTTCCCCCGACCCCTCAGAGTAGTTGCCTATATACTAAAATTCACAGAACGACTCAAACTTAAAGTAAAGGGGGCAACTTACACTCAATGCGATACATTGACGCACCTAGACTTACAAAAGGCAAAGGTCCCTCTTATCGCATCTCCTCAAATGCGCGATATATCGTTACTAAGAGAATCAAACCCGATTGATAAAAGGAGTTCACTCTTAGTTCTGAACCCATTTCTGGACACGAAAGGTCTGCTTCGTGCAAATGGCCGGCTTGTAAATTCCTGCCTAACCTATGATGAACGTCATCCCATAATAATCCCAGAGAAATCATCATTTGCCACTTTAGTCATTAGTTACATCCACATCCTAATGCTACACGCCGAACATCGCCTCATGCAACAGATGGTTCGCCAAGAGTATTATATTCCCCGTCTCAAGCCCCAAATAAAGAAGTGCATTTTCAAGTGCAAGATTTGCACCATGCACAAGCAGAAAATGCGAACGCAGATTATGGCAGCACTTCCACCTGAACGCTGCAATTTCGCTCTGCCTTTCACCACTATAGGTGTCGACTTTGCTGGGACTTTTCAAATAAATGCGTCTATGCTAAGGTCTCCCCCTCTCATGAAAGGCTATGTGGCTGTTTTTGTCTGCTTTACGACAAAAGCAGTGCACCTTGAGCTGTGTACCAATCTGACGAAGGAGGCTTTTCTCGCGGCATATGCTCGCTTTGTCGGAAGACGTGGCTTTCCATCAAAAGTCATGAGCGACAATGGTAAAACATTTATCGGAGCTCAAAGAGCCACAGAAAAACAGTTCGTGGACTTCATAAAACAAGTCTCACATGACATTGTACAGAAATATGCTCCACAAGGCATCAATTGGCAGTTTATTCCACCAAGTGCTCCACATATGGGTGGCCTATGGGAATCCGCTGTAAAAAGCTTCAAATCTCATTTCAAGAAGCTAGCTGGTACATACAAATTTAATTATGAAGAATTTACGACATTGCTTATTCGAATTGAAGCCGTTCTCAACTCCCGGCCTCTCTCTGCCCTCTCGCAAGATCCATCAGACTTTACAGCCTTCACTCCAGAGCATTTTCTTAAAGGAGCGCCCATACTGGCCACACCTGAGCCAGACGTGGCGTCGCTTTCCTTATTAAACAGATGCGAAAGAATTAAAATTCTCCATCATGAATTCAGTCTTCGATGGAAAGAATATTATTTAAAGGACCTCCACAGAAGGTACCGGTGAAAACACCAGAAAAGGCGCCTCAGCTTGTAGATTGGGTTTGGTCAATGTCGATTGTCTCCCCCCTCTGAATGGCGCCTTGGCCTCATAGAGAAGCTCTACTACGGCTCCGTCGGTCATATTCGCGTAGTCGATCTCCGTACGCAAAACGGAACACTAACTAGGCCGCTCGTTAAACAATGCTTTTTACCAACAGCCGATAAAACCGAAACGTAAACCGTAACCAATAAACCGATATAACCCGAAAAATAAACTACCAATAATAATTAGCCGAAAACAACAAAATATAATAATCAATGGTCGATCCATATGACGACCCATTATTGCCACATATCGTGGCACCATTACCCTATCCATATCTACAACAAACACCCATATAATTTCAATCATATCTTTGACAGATCATATGGATGCCAATATGCCAGCCGCACCAACGCCAGCCGTTCGGTCGACTGTGCACATGCCTCGCACGGGGCCTGTACCAGCCCCTCGTAATCCCACGACAACAACAAGGTCGAGGTACTAATAGGCGATCTCAGGAGAACCGTGCAGCACGACCACGAAGAGCTGCGCCACCACTGGAAACATGGACACGTATTCGACGCCAACAACGTATTACCCCCACGCGACGCCGTCAAACTAGGCCGCGGTCTCGCCAACCCACTGGGCTTAGTAGCGTGGTGGCCACATTGCAACAATTACAACGCTTACTAGGCTAACTACTTGCCTAGGGGGGCCGGGATGGCTTAATGAGCCTCAATCTCCTATGCTCCACCAGCATCAACCCCGGAAAACTAGTAAAACCCTGGACACACACCATTCCCCACTTTTAACATACGCATCACTAACACGCTACACTCACCACACTCACCACCTCACTCAAGAGAACACTGTGCACCATGCACACAACCACACCCATACAAGATGAAACTACATGATGACACTACACGATGACATCACACTGCACATCCGAACACAACAAACAAAAGGGACGTACAATGCGACCCGAACCACACTTCTCTTTTATCGTTTTGAGATTCCGCATTCCCGGTCACCCGATCAGCGAATATTCTCCGCCCTCCGTCGTATTTTAAATAAATAATATTATCATAATCATTTTTTTAAATTCAATTTGAAGAAAAGAAAAAAAACATATAATTTAATATATTACAACAGAATACACATCAATACTTGCGCTTCCTTATTAAAAAAAAAAAAAAACCATTTACCAATATTCCTTACGAAGGTGAATGAAGAAACAAAGTAAGTACTTTAAAAATATACAAGCGGTGCGGCAACAGGAGCTGATTTTTACTCAACGCTGTGTTTCGCTCAGTGAGTGAGTTTTGCAGTTCCCTGTTATGGATGCCCATTTGTTCATCATTCTGTTCCAAAATCGCTAGAATTTTTTTGGTGAATCAGGACAAGTCGAAATATCTGTTGTTATCAAACAAACAGTTAACGCACTCCCGTCTTGGCTCCCACGTCACTGTTGGCGGTCATAACTTTGAAGTCGTAAATAGCCAGCATTGACAACACCAACAATGTCAGCCTCGAAATCCAACGCAAAATCACTCTTGCCAACAGGTGTTACTTTGGACTGAGTAGACAATTAAAAAGTAAAGTCCTCTCTCGCTGAACCAAATTCAAACTCTACAAGGCGCTTATTATTCCCCTTCTGATGTATGGTGCAGAAGCGTGGACGATGACAACATCGGATGAGATCTAGGAGTTTTCGAGAGAAAGGTTTTGCGAAAGATTTATGATCATTTGAACATTGGCAACGGCGAATACCGCAGACTATGGCACGATGATAGTTATATGACGTCATATAAATTGTCCAAATAAAAAGACAGCAGCTACGATGTCCCGATCAAATTGGCACAGATGAATGGCGCGCTCAGGTTGATTGGCCTAAGCGGTTCTTACGCCAAATATATAGAAACATATGTAATAATAACCAGTAAGGAAAGGCTAAGTTCGGGTGCAACCGAACATTTTATACTCTCGTAATTTATTGATATATTCTTAGTAAGATAACACACAATTTGACCCAATTTGAAAATCCTATAATTAAGTATATAAGAGCTATTTCTGGGACAGAGACACACTATTAGAAGAAAAATATTTCCTCTGAATTAAATTAAGATACCTGAGAGATTTACCGAAATTTTCGGTGAAAAATTACCATGTGGCACTGAATTCTTCATATTCGATATTCGGGGCTTTGAAAAGTTATAGTCCGATTTCGACAATTTTTTCACAAGTGATGCCACAGATCATATACAGTATTTGTGTAAAGTTTTATTTCACTATCTTCATTGGTTCCTTATGTATATATTATAAAGTGAAGGAATAAGATGGAGCTCAAAATTGAGTTACATGGGAAGTTGTCGTGGCTGTGAACCGATTTCATCCATTTTCCACACGTGTCTTCTTTAGATATAAGTGGGCGATGCAACTCCCATTATCCACTTTGTAAAAAAATCTGAGTGTAGCTTCCTTCTGCAATTTCTTCTGTAAAATTTAGTGTTTCTGACGTTTTTCGTTAGTGAGTTAACCCACTTTAAGTCATTTTCACCTTAACCTTTGTATGGGAGGTGGGTGTGGTTATAATCCGATTTCAACTATTTTCATGATGTATGGAGGGGTACGTAAGAGAACAGACTGCAGAAAGTTTGGTTTATATAGCTTCATTTGTTTGCGAGATATATACAAATAACCGATTTGTGGGCGGGGCCACGCCCACTTCCCCAAAAAAATTACATCCAAATATGCCCCTTCCTAATGCGATCCTTTGTTCCAAATTTTACTTTTATAACTTTGTTAATGGCTTAGTTATGACACTTTATGTGTTTTCGGTTTCCGCCATTTTGTAGGCGTGGCAGTGATCCATTTTCGAAAGCAAACCTCTCACGGTCCCCAGGAACATGTATTCCAAGTTTCATTAAGATATCTCAATTTTTACTCAAGTTATCCGTTGCACGGACGGACGGACGGACAGACAGACATTCGGATTTTGACTCGTCTCGTCACCCTGCTCATTTTGATATATATAACCCTATATCTAACTTATTTAGTTTTATGACTTACAAACAACCGTTATGTGAAGAAAACTATAATACTCTCTTAGCAACTTTTGTTGCGAGAGTATAATAACACTGTACAACACTCGACTGGGTATTGAACCGAATTAATTTTTTTCGGGAGATTGAGTTTTCAGTAAAAAAGTATGTGTTAATATATGCTTATTGTTGTATAATATTTTTTATTTATTTTTACTAAATACGTACATTGTAATAAATGGTGCTTAAACAAACCGTTGATTTGGATTCAAAATCGCTAACGTTTGTATATGAAATCGGAACAAATTAACGATTTCGATTTGCAGAAAAGGCGACAAAACGGTTTGGTGATGTTCGAAAAAACAAAAACGGAACGATTTACAGAGCATGTCCAACGATTTGAAAACGGAAAATTATGAAAATATTTGCCGAAAACGATTTGCTGAACATGCCTGATAATCCAAATTTTCTTCGTAAATTCTTAATACAACTGTTTCGTCAAGCTGATACGACATATGAGGTACTAGCAGACCTGGCCAAGGTATACATTAAATTAAGTTGGTCCAATCTTGGCTTCGGCGACGATATTGATTACTCGAGGTTGAGTTATGTTACGCAGCATGATGACAACTCACACTACTTTTAATTGCAAAGTGAGTGGTGATAGTACAGGCAATTTTAAATAGTTTGGGATAATTGACTACGTCATCTTGGTTTGTAGCTGTGTCAACTCTCTTGGACCGAAATTCAAAATTGTCGCATTAAGATCATCGATATCTTTTTTTTACCACCAATATACATCATTCAATCAGTCATTTATGGTTATCATATTGAGGTTTCATGTCAGGAAAACTTCTCCTTCGAGTCAATGCACAGTGGTTCGGCTTGTATGAAGGTGCGGTCATAAATACTCCCCATTGAGATATCGCTTTGAAATTTTCACCAAAAATCTAGAAAATTATTTTAAATACATAGTACCATCGGACTACTAGGTCCTCTAGCTCCCATAGAACTGTAATTGCCATGGCAATCATGCGCAAAAATACTTCTCATGGTCGGAGCGTCAAAACTTTCAGTAAGGCTTTGTAAAAACATTTAAGAAAGCGATAAACAAGCTGAACATGATTTGTCGTTATAGCTTCCCCCATCCAACCCCCACATTCAACCTGTAAGAATAATATCATATAAACAAATCATGTAGAAAAAAAATCAAATTATCAACCAATTTAATACAGTTCATTTTTTCACTGCCATTCTACAGCCATTATAATTAGAACAAAAACTTATAATGCATCCTCTAGTAAACCGTACATAGATTGAAATAAAGATGGTTTATCCTTCTTTCCAAGCTTTTTTAGTCCAATTATAAGGAGTTTGAACTTAAAAATAGTTAATTCAAAGGCCATTATTATTTTGACAATTACTTCTACATCTGCAAATTTCCGCACCTAACTTTAACACTTTTATTACCTTAAGACTCTGGTAAAGACAATGTAAAATAAATCTAACGGGGGATCGCGGGGGAACACAACAAAAACTTTATGTAAACACATTGAAGACGCAGAAAAAAGGTTAAAAAAATAGGTAATATAAAACACTAATTTCACAAAAAATACAAATCACGTTAGTCTTAATTAATTTCACAAGTTAAAATAAATACCTTTAGATTTGTGAAAATAAGAAGTTTGGACAATTTAGAGGTCATCGGTTTACATTTTGTCAAAAAATCGAGAGATGGATTTTTTGATTTTTGTCGACGGCGGAACTACTGAACAATTGAAATCTTACAACGATTGTATTTAGTCCAATAAGCAATAATTTTTTTTGCAAATGTAACCAATACAAATGTTAAGTTTTCTCATCTCTACTGCGTAGCCTTTATTTTTAATGCTTTGTTCTACGACAACTTAAGTTTATTCACGAATATAAACATATGGGCAAATATCGGCAGCTACACCTAACACTGATAACACTCATAAAGGGGATTGTGAGGTAACATAACTAAATGTCTATTTAAACATGAAAATTACGTTAAAAAAATACACAAAAAAAGAATAATCAATCAAAAATACACAACAAATAATAAATCAATAAGATTAATTTCACAAGATGAATTTATTAAAGTAAATACCTGCAACAATAAAATTCATTTTAAATAATTAAATTCGGACTTCTCTAGCAAACGTTTGACCACTTTGAAATTCAATTTTGTTTTCACAAAAAGCTAACTTTGCGCAGTTTCGGTGCAAAATTGAACAGTTGATCACGCTTTGCATTCTATTTTTAGAATGTCCCGTTAGATTTGCAGTAAAAACCGGTTTGCCATGAAGAAGCTTGGACATTTTAGACACGATTTGGTAACTTTTCGCAAATTTTTGTTATTACGAAATTTTTGAATTTTGTCCTATGTAATCTGTTGGAAATGCTATTAATCCATCGAGGTGTCAACTGCGACATTACTATTTCCAACTGTTTCTACAGTCGCAATTTGATATTGTTGCAAAAACATTCATATGTTAGTTGTTAGTTGATTTTAGGCATGCGATTAGCCCGTCAGTAACAGTTGATCCAGCAATAATTAGAAGAGTCTGACGTAATTCACCTGCTACCAGAATCCTGGCTCCACCAAAAACGTTCATCGACAATCAAGATCTTTTAAAGTCCTGTGCAGTCCAGCGACTTCTTGAATATTTGGAAAATGGATATTGCCAATAGGTGTTTCGTTCATTTGCAATTTAGGAGTAATTTCAAGGCCGATTGTGCCGTTTGATTGCCTACTAACAGGTGCCAAGTTGCCCCTATTCCCGGTAACCTTTGTGGTGAAAATGAGTGAAATTTGTTTCTGGAATTACATCAGCCCTCATATACTATATATGATGAATTTCTTTTGGACTTTATGTCAAATATATAGGTTAAATTGTGTGTTATCTTAATAAAATTACATCAATAAATTGCGAGAGTATAAAATGTTCGGTTGGACCCGAACTTAGCCTTTCCTTATTTGTTACAAATTGTTTTGGGCTATCGACACAACCTTATACAATTGAACAATAACAAAAATATTTTAACAAAGCAACAATGACAACCTTCAAATTATAATTTTTTGTTTTCTCTTTTATATTTTTCTTGTCAACTCGAATAAAATTCTCTTATTATTATCTTCCTCGCAATTTTTCCATATTTACTAATCTCTAATCTTTTTCTGGCCTTCCACGAATATTTCAAGACTAAAATTAGCCAGATCGGTTTGGCCGTTCTCGTTTTTTTTGCGGGACAAACGAACAGCAATTCATTTTTATATTATATTATTATCAAGCGACAAAAAGCGCACACGACCGTTCAGTAAGGTGCCAACCGCGCGAGTTCTCTTAACCCCCTCCGGTACCTCCGTGCCCGAGTGACGCCTACAACTCTACAATGCATAGTTAGCCGCCGAGGGGATAGTTTTCAAAATTTTTAACTCGTGATATCTTTTGAATGGAATGTCAGAATCTAATAATTCAAAAAGTTATATAAAGGAGATTGAAGCGATCTTAAATAATAAATCATTAATATATGATGTCGCGACGTTTTTTGTTGATAATGATAAGTTCTACAAAATTGTAGTACATCACTTTGTTATATCTTCAATCGTTTTCGCAGCATTCGCGATTAAAGAAAGTCTTGTGGTATTTTTTTACATTATCAGAGTTTTGGTAAGGAACCCTATTTTTTTTTTAACTAAATATAGCCTATGTCACTCAGGGATAGTATAGCTTTCCAACGGTGAAAGAATTTTTCAAATCGGTATAGTATAATACTATAATAATTATAGTATAGATATGAGAAGTAGGTGTGGGTGTGAACCGATTTCGCTGAGAATGGATTCTGAGGTACAGTTTTCGAACCAAAAGTGAGCGACGCCACGCCCATTGTCCATGCTCTACACCAATCTGATTGCAGTGCTTCCTTACTATCCTTACATTTTATGGTATGAATGTCTGGTGATTTTATTTAGTGAGCTAACGCACTTTAAATGGTTTTCGACATAATATTTGTATGGGAGATGGTTGTGGTTATAATCGGATTTGACCCATTTTCATGATGAATGATGAGATACCTCAGGGAAATTATTTCAAAAAGTTAGTTTACATAGTTACTTACTACTTATGTACAATTATACTACAACAAAAAACAACAAAAACTACAAAATTTTCATCCAAATATCCCTCTCCTTAGTATTATCCTCTGTTCCAAATTTTACCTTTAAAACTTAACTTACATATGTCTTAGGCTGCGTGCATGTCGGAGCTGCGATAAGCGATAAGAGCGTCGATAAGAGCGAAGCGTAGAAAATTGATACATGTAATTTAATACAAGTGTGCATGTCGGAGCAGCGCGCGAACTCACTCTTTGCTGGCTATCATCGATAAGAGCGTAGAAATTGTAGGTCAGTAATTTCTTCGCTCTTATCGATGATGGACACGGAAGACTTAATAAGTGCAGTATTTTTGAAACCAGCAATCTGGGATCAAAAAGATCCAAACCACCACAACAGGTTCGTTTTGGATAAATTATGGTTAGAAATATCCACACATTTTAATACAAAAAGTAAGTGCAGTAATATGTTTTCATGTGTTTTATTGTAAAATTGTTACTTTAATATGAATTTAAGCTTACAGTGCATTTGTGTTGCTTTTTCCATTGTTTTTTTTTTTCAATAGTAATTTGTTGATGCTTATGAGCAGCTGAACAACAAAAATTTACCGTTTCTTTTCGTTTGTCGCATACTCGTATGCTTATTAAAACGGTGAAGTTTGTGTTATTGTGCCATTTATTTTAAAAACTCATTAAATTGGATTATGACAAAAGTATAGTTTGAATACATTGCGAATATATTCAGCAGTTTGATTCTGTCGCCCTGCGATTGTTTGATTTATTACTATATTTCTATACTACTATATTATTACTAAATTGGATTATGACAAAAGTATAGTTTGAATACATTGCGAATATTCTCAGTAGTTTGATTCTGTCGCCCTGCGACTGTTTGGTTTATTACTATATTTCTATACTACTATATTATTACTATATTTCGCCAGCCTTGCTGCAGTCGATCCGAAATTTGAGACAGAATGTAATCGAATGTATCGCTTGTCATTCTCATGTATTCGAAAAACTTTTTTGGATCCTGTCTCAAGCTACAATAAAGATGATGAAATTCTCCCAAATTTGGCCTTTCTTGATTTATAGGATGCGCCGAAAACGAGCGTTTTGTCCCCTCAGTATTATGCATATGATAATATGCTGCAGTAGATGTCAACAACAAAATATTTTCTTCTTCAGAATCACTAATTTTTTTAGCTGTTCACTATATAAAACTTAAATTGCAAATGCAATTTACGCTCTTATCGCAGCTCCGTTATGCACACCACACAAAACTATAACTCGACGCTATGCTCTTGTCGCTGCTCTTATCGACGCTCTTATCGCTTATCGCAGCTCCGACATGTACGCAGCCTTAGTTATAGCACTTTATAAGTTTTCGGTTAACGCCATTTTATGGGTGTTGCAGTGGAGCGATCTCTATAATACTAATCCTCTCCAGGTGCCGGGTGTTTTATCATCATATATGAATCTTGCGAGAGTATAAACTCGTCCATTTTAGGTGTTAAAAATCAATTATCTGTACATGTTGCGAGGGTATAAAAACAATCGCTAATATTTTGATATTTGCTGATTAGCAAGATTAAGTATTTATAACTTACTTTGAATAAAATCTTATAATATCCTATATCCTCGAATGATAATTGAAGTGTGCTGGCAATTATTTCATCTACATTGGCTGGCCCTTGTACAGAGGAAGATAATAATCCAGAAACAACTGAAGACGTGTAGTAATTATATAACAATAAAGTGTTTAAAAATATAACAAAATATAGTACTCTTATCGCCAATGATCGTGAAATCAGATTTGTGCTTTGCTGACATATTGCGGCTATGAAAATCAAGAAAAGATTGCTGATGGATGATGTTTCTTTTATATATGAATTCAAATAATCAACTGAGTATTCATCAAGTAATCTATTTTGGCGACCTTGCAATAAACCACTTTTTATAAACCGCATAAGCCTTTGCTCCTGCAAATCTTCTTTCTTCAGAAAGCACAATTTAACATTTACATTTTGTAGAAGCCAATAAATTAAGCACATAACTGCAAATAGCCATATCATTGCAAGCCAAACATCTCTTTCGAATGGAATCAAAAAATTTGTTCCTTTTATCTTAGTACTAAGATCCGGTGTATTGCAGTACACAAAGGCAGTTTCAAACTTCCAACCTTGATGTATTATGTCAAAATCAGCGAAACGGTTAATTCGATTAAATATACCAGAGGCTCCAACATCAGCTTCATTCCGCGCCATAATACCCAAAAAACCAAGTCTATAGCTAGTGTTATCTAACCTGCCTGCCCAGCCACGAGAAACACGGAATTCAATTCTGAAGTTGATATGTTCCTTTAATATTTGAAGTAGCTCATAATAATACTTCGTAAAAGCGGAAATACCACTATGTTTCACTGGATCAGAAAGCAATGAATATATTTCAGTTTTGTTGATAACGTTATCCAAATCAATCTGTAAAAAATAAAACCAAATAAGTAATATATAGTCTGTTATAATGTTTAATAAAACTTAATAAAAACGGCTTGATAAACAATTTTAATCAAATTGAGCAAATTGATTTCCGATTTGCAATTGAAAACGAGATAAGGTTCTTTATATCATAAAAATACTTGCAACGATGTTGAATGGTTTTATTTGAGGATTAGTTGCTCTAAATTAAAATCTATTTAATGAAAACTTTAACGTAATTTTTTACGCTAAGGGGTTCAACATTCAAATATAAAGTATATGGGAGCTAGAGGAAGTAATTACTCAATTTTAGCTCTTTTTGGTACAGAGGCACGAGGTAACCCCGATTAATGGTGGTGGCCAAAGTTCAGTCTACTGTTTATTGTGTGCAATGTTTCCAAATTGTTTGCTGCGATTCACCGTGACTACCTCTATTATCCGTGATGACAGACTTTTTTTAGATTTTTGTTTTTTAAAGTACAGAAACAACTAGGAAGCAACCGCTCTCACAAGTCTGTATACGTATATGAAATTGAGAGACTAAATAAACCAAGCAGAGTACGCAAAACACAAAAATTGTGTTAGTTGAATTGAAAAGCTCCACACATGCAAACAAGCACCTAATGTTCTTTTTATGCCTGATGTTTTCAGTTTACTTATTTACTAATTACTTATTTAATTTAAAAATGTACATAAACCGCCAATAACATACATAATCCTTTTAAACTATTTTTTTTATGTAAATATGTACACCAATGTTCACTTGTTAAATAACACAAATATTAAAAAAAAACTATAATCAAAATTATTATTCGATTAATCGAGGACCGACTGTATATTATATATGTTGATGTAATTCCAGAACCCATTTATCTCGTTTTCACAACCACGCTTCATTATATCCAAGACAATACGGTCACTTAATTTTGATAAAATCTCTCACATATTAATCGATGTATACGGTATAAAGCCCACCGGATGTTTGAAAACCCTAATACTTAGCTAGCTAGGGAAAGTTATGACCAGATTTCACTCATTTTTGGTACAGAGAAACAATATTAAAAGAAAAAGATTACCTCTTAATAACATTAAAATATCTGAGAGTTTTAACGACATTTTCGATAAAAAAAATTATACTTAGCCATTGAGTTCATGTTCGATATCTCGGGCCTTGAAAATAGAATTAAGTTACTGTAACTCCAGATGATAGCAGGATTGGTGTATTTAATAAGGGAATTTGAAATGGATTAAATGGTTGAAATCCAGCGGGCGGCCATGAAGCACATAGTTCAATAGCGGGTGATAAACTCTATGAAAAAATGCTCAAAAGATTGAGGCAAAAAAAAGGAATTCTGTTAAAATAAATAGAATTATTCCTCATCGGAGACTTAATGTTACCGGCAGTGTATGTAATCCCTGAAATGTTCCTTCTCGTGAAACGTTTCGTCATCATTAATAAAATGTTAAAATAGTAATTACATTATGTACATATATGTCATTGATTTGAGCACTTTTTGAAGTAGGAATATATATATGGAATTTAGTGGTTTTTGGATGTTGGGGAGATGTGTAGGAAGTTGTTCTTTTTCTTTAATAGTGGGAAATGCAATGTGGAATTCTTTAAATGTGGAAACCCACAATGTGGGTTATTTAGGATAGCTGATTAACGTTTTGGTGTTGGTTCTTCCACTAGAATTGTTAAGTAGATTTGGTCTCTTCCTCCAGGATCGGGTGCCATGGTTGTTGGATCACCTTATAAATTAATTAATTGCTAAACTCAGTAGTAAGATCACTGTCTTTCAAAAAATAGCACAACACTACAATACTACCGTTGATAGTGAAGCGAATGTAAAAAAATAAAGAGAATTAGTAAGCACGTGTGAAGTGTTTAGGAATCAATTGTTCACTGTTTATCTTTTTATATGACAAAATTTGTAGTATCTGCCCCAGACTTCTCCAACTTGGGACATTTTTGAAACGTTAAATTGAATCCTACTGTACTTCTGTGATTTTTTAAGTTCACGGGACCACCATTGAGACCTAATTCTTCCCTTACTACGGGTTAATGGACAGGCCACTTCTAATGCTTGTCAATAAGATTCCGTTACTCGTTTAGCTAAGATTTTTAAGTCCTCCTTGTCCTTAGGACTGGCCAGTTTATTTTCCCATGATTTCTAAAGTTGACTACGTTTTCATTCAGCATCCATTCAATATAGCGGTGATCCGATAAATAGCGATCTTCTATGACCCTCTATTGAGTTACCCTATTTAGCCATGTTGAATATAATATATTTTACATTCAGATTATAATTAATTATATTTGCTTTAATTGGAAGTTTTATTCCAAGCTTCATTGGTGATCAAATATCAAATACCAAGTTTGAATTTCAACGACTAAAAAAGTATTTCGCTAAAAATTTTAAATTTTTAATGTCCATTTTTATACTCTGGCACAGGGTATAGTTGTTTTGTTCAAGTAACGGTAGTTTGTGTCACCCAGAAAGACTTAGATATGGAGTTATATATCGCCATTTTGTGGGCTTGGCAATGGGCCGATTATGTCCATTTTCTATATCAACCTCCAGAGCCAACGTACTCAATTTGTACTAAAGTGATCGCTTGCGCGGATAGACATCCGGATCTCCTGGTCCCCCTGATCTTTTATATATATATATATATATATAAAAATGGCGATAACCGAAAACCAATAAAGAGCTATAACTATGCAATAAATAAAGTTATGAAAATAGTATTTGTCTCGCAAACGAATAAAGCTATATAAACCATTTCTGCAGTCACTTCTTTTATGTACCCCATTCTTCTTCTTCTTGACTGGCGTAGACAACGTTTACGCGGTTATAGCATATCTCCTTAGGATGCTTGGAAACAATTGGTAATACCAAGTGAAGACAGGTCCTTCTCCATCTGGTCTTTCCATCGGATTGAAGGCCTTCCTCTTTCTCGGCTTCTACCAGCGGGTGCTGCATCAAACACTTTCAGAGCTGGAGAACATGTCCGTAAATTTTCCGCAAAACCTTTCTCTCGAAAACTCCTAGTGCCGTCTCATCGGATGTAGAGTTAAGTTTTTGTTCGTCGAGAGAGGACTTTTCTTTTCAATTGCCTACTCAGTCCATAGTAGCACCTGTTGGCAAGAGTGATTCTGCGTTGGATTTCAAGGCTGACATTATTATCGGTGTTGATGCTGGTGCCTAGGTATACGAAATTATCTACATCTTTAAAGTAAACAGTGACGTGGGAGCCAAGACGCGAGTGCGCTGACTGTTTGTTTGATGACAGGAGATATTTCGTCTTGTCCTCGTTCACAACCAGACACATACGCTTCGGTTCCTTATCCAGTCTAGAAAAAGCAGAACTAACGCCTCGGGTGTTGTTTCCAATGGTATCGATATCCTCAGGTTAAAAAAGTCACACGATAGTGAGTCACCTTGTGTGAAACCTCTTTTGGTATCGAACGACTCGGAGAGGTCCTTCCCGATCTTGACGGAGCTTTTGGGGTTGGTCAACGTCAGCTTACACAGCCGTATTTATTTTGCAGGGATACCAAATTCAGACATAGCATAGAGGCAACTCCTTTTCGTGCTGTCGAAAGCAGCTTTAAAATCGACAAAGAGATGGTGGGTGTCGATCCCCTTTTCACGGATCTTTTCCAAGATTTGACGCATGGTAAATACCTGGTCAGATGTAGATTTTCCTGGTCTAAAGCCATACTGATAAGGTCCAATCATTTTTTAATGGTGGGCTTTAGTCTTTCACACAATACGCTCGATAGAACCTTATAAGCGATGTAAAGGAGGCTTATCCCACGGAAATTGGCGCAGATTGTGGAATGGAAGGAGTACGCGTTGATTCCAATCGTCGGGCATGATTTCTTCCGACCTTAATCCGTAAATAAGCTGATGCATTCACCTTATCAGTTCTTCGTCGCCATGTTTCGGGTTCCCCCTCTCCTATTGAACTTTCACTGCCATTCAGCAGGCTGGAGAAGTCATTCCTCCACAAACAAAGTATACTCTGCATCAAACACTAGATTACCTCTGGGGTCCTACTGGAGTATACTACGGTCTTTTCGTAGAATTTTCGAGCATTACCCCTGTCTGTCAGCTTGTCAAGCTCTTCATACTCACGCATTTCGATCTTTTTACTTTTTTGCCTGCAAATGCGTCTCGCTTCCCTCTTCAGCTCGCGGTATCTGTCCCATCCCACTGAGAGACGACAATCCTCGTTGAACCGAACCAATAGTTTCGGTTGCAGCTGTACGGAAGGATCTTGATATGCCGTCTCACAGTTCCCTCATACCGAGATGCTGATGAGTCTCTCAGAGAAAAAAAGCTTTCTTTCTGCCTTAAAAGAAAAAACTATATTGCTGACGTAGCAATTTGTTTTGAAAAAAGACGAATAACTTATTTTTTCTATCTATATATTAAATTAATAAACAGCTTCATATTTACATATGAACTGATTTTTTATAGTATTATTTATAGTTTACTAAATAAATTTGTTCATTTGTTCGGAGTCGGCCGATACTTTGCCAACCGATTAATCAGCATCGGCAGCGGCTCCGGCCAAAAATGGGGTATCCGTCAGACACTATTTATACGTTTGTAGTGGTCGTCATATAAATTGGGGTTCCTTATCCGAGGCTGTTGCTTCCTGTTCATTAGTTATTCGTTTTTATGTGGTGGGTCCCAAACCCTACGGACAACCGCATAAGCGGGATTCGCCTTCTCACTTTAGCTCGCCTTCAAACGGATGTCTGTTGGCTACCCAGAGGATACTTGATCTAAGACCGGAAGAGCTGCTTGAGCCACATGCAAAAGAATCGTTCCTGGCCACTCCTAAGTGAATGACAGTCAGAAACTTTCCTCACTTATGTGAGCTTCTACATATGACTCCAGCGACCACCTTAAATTTTGAATTTAAAAAATGGAAAACTAATAATAAAATTACAAAGTGAGAAGAAATGCTTAAATTCGACTACTTACTACTGTAGCTCCTCTTAATACCGCACCATGAAATTTGTTTCTGCTTCGTGAGTATTGGAATTTCATTAATTTTTTGCTTATAGCTTTATATGATGTAAATGGTGTGAAGTTAATTAAGGATAGTTTCAAAGGATTTCGTAAGTGCTTTCCAATTGAGTAAACGTCCCATATCTGAATAGTAGAGTTTGATCCATTAATAAAAGTCACTTGTGCATTTGGCCCGAGGTAATTTATGTCATGTAATGTAAGCAATTCCACCTCTTTCCTTTCCTTATACCATAGAAACCACTGGTATGTTTTATTGAAATAGCGGCCAGCTGATGCTAGACTCAAAAGACTACTTGTGTTAACGCAAATACAATCAGCTATAACCGACGATTTTCCATAACTTTCACGAGTAAGAACATTATCAAGCTTATATTTCTCATTTATATCAATTATTTCCATTATTAGACCGCAATTTAACATTTTCTTTGATATCTGCAATAGACCTTTTTAGTAAAGTATTAATAAGTATTAAAAAATTACATAAATCTTCACTACTAAAGCAAAGCAGTTAAGATTATGCGAAATAAATTTCAAATGCATGCATACAGAAGTGGCATTAATAAGTAGTTAAATAGTTTAAATTTTTATTAAAATTAATAGTTGTATTAGTTTGTTCAAGATCAATCGCACCCATAAAAATTTCGAGATGTTTAGCATCATACTGATGAAAACGTATATCACACACTATATTTATGGACTACCGCAATGCATTCCGCCAACTGTAATTATTTTGTTTACGTAACGAATATTAAATGATCATTATGAGAAGACGAATTGATGTCTGTCGTCGCTCCAGCTCCCAATTCCAGCGATAACTTTATACATATTGAAGAAACTTACTTACGGTGGCTTTTGGAGACTCGAGTCCTGTTACCAGGTATATACATACATATATACGAGTATATGTACGTTTAAATATACTGTTTATATATATATATCACAAGTGAAGGAGTGCACGAGCTATCTGCTTGAAGGTTAAACCAAAAAGGGAATGATTTATTGATATAAAACAAATTAGTACAATAGTATAAAAGATAATACAAAACAAAAAGTCTAAATGCATGGTTGCATTAGTAATCAAAAACTGTTAAGCTTTATGGTGTTGCCATAAAGGAGGTTATATACCTCGGTGCTATGCAGATTCTTCTTCTTCTTCTTGACTGGCGTAGACACCGCTTACGCGGTTATAGCCGAGTCCACAACAGCGCGCCACGTATCCCTCCTTCTGGCAGTTTGAACAACATGACCTAGCCAGCGTAGCCGCTGTCTTTTTATTCGCTGGACTATGTCTACGTCGTCGAATAACACATTCAGCCCATCGTTCCATCGTCTGCGGTATTCGCCGTTGCCAATATTTAAGGGACCATAAATCTTCCGCAAAACCTTTCTCTCGAAAACTCCTAGTGCCGTCTTATTGGATGTTGACATCGTCCACGCTTCTGCACCGTAAAGAAGGACGGGAGTGATGAGACACTGACAGGCTGACATTGTTATTGCTGTTAATGCTGGTTCCCGGGTAGACGAAATTATCTATAACTTCAAAGTCAGTCAGTCAATAGTGACGTGTGAGCCAAGACGCGAATGCGCTGACTGTTTTTTTTACGACAGGAGATATTTCGTCTTGTCCTCATTCACCGCCAGACCCATACGTTTCGCTTCCTTATCCAGTCTGGAAAAAGCAGAACTAACGGCGCGGGTGTTGTTTCCAATGATATCGATATCATCGGCGTACGCCAGTAGTTGTATACTCTTATAGAAGATTGTACCTTCTCTATTTAGCTCTGCAGCTCGTATTATTTTCTCCAGCATCAGGTTAAAGAAATCACACGAGAGTGAGTCACCTTGTCTAAAACCTCGTCTGGTATCGAACGGTTAGGAGAGGTCCTTCCCGATCCTGACGGAGCTTTTGGTGTTGCTCAACGTCAGCTTACACAGCCGTATTAGTTTTGCGGGGATACCAAATTCAGACATCGCGGCATAAAGGCAGCTCCTTTTCGTGCTGTCGAAAGCAGCTTTAAAGTCGACAAAGAGATTGGGCGTGTCGATCCTATTTTCACGGATCTTCTCCAAAATGGCGAATGGTGAATATCTGGTCAGTTGTTGATTTTCCAGGTCTAAAGCCACACTGATAAGGTCCAATCAGTTTGTTGACGGTGGGCTTTAGTCTTTCACACAGTACGCTCGACAGAACCTTATACGCGATGTTGAGGAGGCTTATCCCATGGTAATTGGCGCAAATTATGGAGTCTCCCTTTTTGTGTATTGGGCAGAGTACACTGAGATTCCAATCTCCAGGCATGCTTTCTTCCGACCATGTTCTGCAAAGAAGCTGATGCATGCACCTTATCAGTTCTTCGCCGCCGTATTTGAATAGCTCGGCCGGTAATCCATCGGCCCCCGCCGTCTTATTGTTCTTTAAGCGGGTAATTGCTATTCGAATTTCTTCACTGTCGGACAATGGAACATCTGCTCCATCGTCGTCGATTGGGGAATCGGGTTCGCCATCTCTGTTGTTGTACTTTCACTGCCATTCAGCAGGCTGGAGAAGTGTTCTCTCCACAAACTCAGTATACTCTGGTCATCAATAACTAGATCACCTCTGGCGGTCCTACAGGAGTGTGCTCTGGTCTTGAAACCTTTAGTTATTAGCCGGATCTTTTCGTAAAATTTTCGAGCATTACTGTTTTTTGACTTTTCCGAAAGCCAATGGTTTCGGTTGCAGCTGTACGTAAGGAGTTTGATATGCCATCCCACAGTTCCCTTATACCGAGATGCTGATGAGTGCTCTCAGAGAGCAGGAGTGCAAGTCGAGTAGAAAATCTTGCGGCTGTCGGTTGTGATTGCAGCTTCGCGATGTCGAACCTTCCTTGTGTTTGTTGACGTGTGCGCTTTTCTACACAGAGGCGGGTGCGTATCTTAGCTGCTACAAGTAAGTGGTCCGAGTCGATGTTGTGACCACGAAGCGTACGCATATCAAGAACACTGGAGACATGTCGTCCATCTATCACAACATGATCGATCTGGTTGCGAGTGATTCGATCCGGGGACAGCCAAGTAGCTTGATGGATTTTCTTATGCTGGAATCTAGTACTACAGACTACCATATGTCGGGCCCGGGCGAAGTCGATCAGCCTCGGACCGTTTTGCGATGATTCGTCATGGAGGCTGAATTTTCCGACTGTGGTGCCAAAGACACCTTCTTTACCCACCCTAGCGTTGAAATCGTCAAGCACGATTTTGACATCGTGGCGGGGGCAGCGCTCATAGGTAAGTTCTTGGCGCTCATAGAAGGTATCTTTGATCACTTTGTCCTTCTCTTCCGTCGGGGCGTGGGCGCAAATCAGCAATATGTTGAAGAACCTCGCTTTGATGCGGATTGTGGCTAGACGTTCATCCACCGGGGTGAATGCCAGGACTCGACGACGGAGTCTCTCTCCCTCCACAAATCCAACACCGAATTTGCGCTCCTTTATATAGCCGCTGTAGTAGATGTCACAGGGACCCACCTTCTTCCGGCCTTGTCCCGTCCATCGCACCTTCCCAATTAAGGCCCTTAATTCGTAGTCCTTTAAACGTTTGCAGTGGTGGTCATCAAAATTGGGGTCTCTCATCCGAGGCTGTTGCTTCCTTTTCATTGGGGGGGTGTTTTTATGTGGTGGGTCCAAAACCCTACGCACAACCGCATAAGCGGGTTTCGCCTTCTCACTTTAGCTCGCCTCCAAACGGATATCTGTTGGCTACCCAGAGGATACTTGATCTAAGACCGGAAGTCGTGAGCTGCTTGAGCCACATGTAAAAGAATCGCTCCTGGACACTCCCAAATGAATGACAGTCAGAAACTTTCCTCACTTACGTGAACTTCTACATATGACTCCATCCTCCCTCTATAAAATTTGCTTACCCCAGAACTGTATTTTTTTAACGACAGTACTACTAGTTCTAGCTTAATACATAGGCACTGGTAATTATCGTCCTGTGCATTACTTTCCAACTCGACTTTCCCCGATTCGATAATGGACAGTTGTAGTGTAGTTCTAAAGAACGTATATGTAATAAGAAGGCGCAATGGTTAATAAACAGCGTTTCACGCCGTCGAAGTTCAGTTAAAATATGTCTAATCGGAAAACATTGATTAGCAAGCTTCCACAGAATTGACTAAATAATCTTGTGAGTCTGGAAAGGGTTGATACTTTTCACTTTTGAAGAGAACATTAAAAAAATTATTCAACTCTTGATTTTTAGCATCGTCTTGTAGAAATAACTTGTGTACGAGATTCCATTTTGAGATTGTTTTCCATTTTTTCATAAAACATGCTTCTTCGTACTCGTTTATTAATTTTAGTTATTTTATTACTAAAACAAATATATTATATTATAAAAGCCTTAGCTTTACTGTCTTTAAACAGCCTAAATCCATAAATAAAATACATAACATCAATAGAGATTCATAACAGTAATTCATTTCGCGCAGGGCACTTTTGCAAAGTGCCACAGCCATGCTGGATGTTCATTCGTTGCTGGTTCCAAAGATGACATGATACGAAACTCACTCATTTTTCCTCAAACCGAATTCCCTGATCTTTCATTTTCAGTTGGTAGCAAAGCGAGTTGAAGGAATTTTTGACAGAAAAGGCGGCATGCCAGAAGTAATACCGGTAAAAGTATATGACAAAATCAGTGCGAAATACAATTTTAGGGAAATACACTGATACTATTAAATTGTGTGAAATTATTTTTTTGCTATTATTTGTTAGAAATGACATCTAATATATCAAATGACATCATTTATATTTAATATATTATATATGTAGAGCTCCTCAGAATTATAACAACACGTTTTAGTTCATTTCAGGTTTATTTAATAGTTATAAATATTTAGCTTATTAATATATTTCACAAATTGTTCTTAAATACTATTAAATACTCTGGGTGAGTGTGGCACGTCCACAAACTCAGTATACTCTGGTCATCAATAACTAGATCACCTCTGGCGGTCCTACAGGAGTGTGCTCTGGTCTTGAAACCTTTAGTTATTAGCCGGATCTTTTCGTAAAATTTTCGAGCATTACTGTTTTTTGACTTTTCCGAAAGCCAATGGTTTCGGTTGCAGCTGTACGTAAGGAGTTTGATATGCCATCCCACAGTTCCCTTATACCGAGATGCTGATGAGTGCTCTCAGAGAGCAGGAGTGCAAGTCGAGTAGAAAATCTTGCGGCTGTCGGTTGTGATTGCAGCTTCGCGATGTCGAACCTTCCTTGTGTTTGTTGACGTGTGCGCTTTTCTACACAGAGGCGGGTGCGTATCTTAGCTGCTACAAGTAAGTGGTCCGAGTCGATGTTGTGACCACGAAGCGTACGCATATCAAGAACACTGGAGACATGTCGTCCATCTATCACAACATGATCGATCTGGTTGCGAGTGATTCGATCCGGGGACAGCCAAGTAGCTTGATGGATTTTCTTATGCTGGAATCTAGTACTACAGACTACCATATGTCGGGCCCGGGCGAAGTCGATCAGCCTCGGACCGTTTTGCGATGATTCGTCATGGAGGCTGAATTTTCCGACTGTGGTGCCAAAGACACCTTCTTTACCCACCCTAGCGTTGAAATCGTCAAGCACGATTTTGACATCGTGGCGGGGGCAGCGCTCATAGGTAAGTTCTTGGCGCTCATAGAAGGTATCTTTGATCACTTTGTCCTTCTCTTCCGTCGGGGCGTGGGCGCAAATCAGCAATATGTTGAAGAACCTCGCTTTGATGCGGATTGTGGCTAGACGTTCATCCACCGGGGTGAATGCCAGGACTCGACGACGGAGTCTCTCTCCCTCCACAAATCCAACACCGAATTTGCGCTCCTTTATATAGCCGCTGTAGTAGATGTCACAGGGACCCACCTTCTTCCGGCCTTGTCCCGTCCATCGCACCTTCCCAATTAAGGCCCTTAATTCGTAGTCCTTTAAACGTTTGCAGTGGTGGTCATCAAAATTGGGGTCTCTCATCCGAGGCTGTTGCTTCCTTTTCATTGGGGGGGTGTTTTTATGTGGTGGGTCCAAAACCCTACGCACAACCGCATAAGCGGGTTTCGCCTTCTCACTTTAGCTCGCCTCCAAACGGATATCTGTTGGCTACCCAGAGGATACTTGATCTAAGACCGGAAGTCGTGAGCTGCTTGAGCCACATGTAAAAGAATCGCTCCTGGACACTCCCAAATGAATGACAGTCAGAAACTTTCCTCACTTACGTGAACTTCTACATATGACTCCATCCTCCCTCTATAAAATTTGCTTACCCCAGAACTGTATTTTTTTAACGACAGTACTACTAGTTCTAGCTTAATACATAGGCACTGGTAATTATCGTCCTGTGCATTACTTTCCAACTCGACTTTCCCCGATTCGATAATGGACAGTTGTAGTGTAGTTCTAAAGAACGTATATGTAATAAGAAGGCGCAATGGTTAATAAACAGCGTTTCACGCCGTCGAAGTTCAGTTAAAATATGTCTAATCGGAAAACATTGATTAGCAAGCTTCCACAGAATTGACTAAATAATCTTGTGAGTCTGGAAAGGGTTGATACTTTTCACTTTTGAAGAGAACATTAAAAAAATTATTCAACTCTTGATTTTTAGCATCGTCTTGTAGAAATAACTTGTGTACGAGATTCCATTTTGAGATTGTTTTCCATTTTTTCATAAAACATGCTTCTTCGTACTCGTTTATTAATTTTAGTTATTTTATTACTAAAACAAATATATTATATTATAAAAGCCTTAGCTTTACTGTCTTTAAACAGCCTAAATCCATAAATAAAATACATAACATCAATAGAGATTCATAACAGTAATTCATTTCGCGCAGGGCACTTTTGCAAAGTGCCACAGCCATGCTGGATGTTCATTCGTTGCTGGTTCCAAAGATGACATGATACGAAACTCACTCATTTTTCCTCAAACCGAATTCCCTGATCTTTCATTTTCAGTTGGTAGCAAAGCGAGTTGAAGGAATTTTTGACAGAAAAGGCGGCATGCCAGAAGTAATACCGGTAAAAGTATATGACAAAATCAGTGCGAAATACAATTTTAGGGAAATACACTGATACTATTAAATTGTGTGAAATTATTTTTTTGCTATTATTTGTTAGAAATGACATCTAATATATCAAATGACATCATTTATATTTAATATATTATATATGTAGAGCTCCTCAGAATTATAACAACACGTTTTAGTTCATTTCAGGTTTATTTAATAGTTATAAATATTTAGCTTATTAATATATTTCACAAATTGTTCTTAAATACTATTAAATACTCTGGGTGAGTGTGGCACGTCCGCTCATCGCCGAATTCCAAAAAGCTCTATCTTAATTGTCTACTGTCATTGTCCTCTGTCCTCAGTTCGTCCGTTTTCTGTTAATAGTTCTGTTCGTTCTGTCATTCGTTAAATCAGTGTTCATATGCAGAGTTGCACTTTAGCGTATGCAATCCTACATTCGGCCCTCCTGACTATTCGTTCGGCTCGAACGAAGGTTCCCATTTCTTCATGTATTCAGCGACGGTGGTCGTGCGTAGAGGACCTTCACCCTCGCCTATTTTCTCAACTTCATATCGATCATGGGCCAAAACTCTGAAAATCTTATAAGGACTAAGGTACTTCGGTCTTAATTTAAGTCCGCTCGCGAATTGAGTGCGCTTGATTGCGACGAGCTCATTCTGCCTATACTTAACTGCTTCTTTTCTCTTATTATCAAAACTACGCTTATTTTCTCTTTGAATTAAAGTAATATTATCTTTAGCTTGCTCTCTAATATTCTCACGTTCCGAATCTAATTCATCCACATCGGCACTCTGTAAAAACTCATTTAATTCTGACAATCCCTTAACTCTCATGTCTATCTCAGTTAATATCCTAAACGGTGCAAACTTTGTACTACGTGACGGAGTATTGTTGATGGCCTGCTGCACTCTGTCTACGTGTTTATACCAACTACGTGGTTCCTCTGCATAATCAAGATGAAACGTGCTTAATGGCCGGTTCTCTTTATCTATAGGATTCCGTAGGCCCTCCTTCCTTCCGCTTTTGGCAGCAGTCACGATGCATTCTATGCAACTTCTTACAATTTTGGCTACTTTGGAATTAAGCAGTGGAATATAAAAACTCTTTGCAACTGCTTCTCCAGTCTTCTTTACCGAGAAATGTCGCTGCCTGTGTGCCGTTCGGATAATCTCCTCTTCCATTAGAGAAGGTACTACTATTAACTCCTTTATAGGGTCTTTATAAAGTAACTGACTTTTAATAAAAAAGTCCTCATATTCGCCTTTTTCCAACACTTTACAAATTGCTCTTATCCAGTCATCCTGCTGTTGGGCTTGCCTCAACCTATGAATCAACGAATCCTCTAACATCAAACATTGCACCCTACTCAATACGTCCACGTGACGCATTTTCGAACCATTGCGGTGTTCGATATTATAGTCAATCGTAGATGCGTCAGTGTGAACCTCGGTTAATGCCTTAGGATTATAAAGTTTTAAAACTGGCGCACTACTCAATGCAGTTTTGCATCTTTCTATTGCCTTCTTATCGGAAGGCATAGGAAAATTTTCACCGCATTCGTCTCAATTCTCTCGGACTGAGTACTCTCTAAATAGGTTAAGTCTATGTTAACGTTCTCGTTGCTTCTTTTAACAGGAGCTAAACAAATATCTTTCAATTCTTTCTTGAAACATATTTCAGTTTCCGAGATTTCCTTCACTGGAACTCCAAATGGTTCTGATTTAACCTTTTCCCTAAACTGGACGCTACCCTCCGATACTATAAAGTCAGCCTGCTTCAAAATATTGTTACCTATGACTGCTTGATATATGGTATCTCTTTCCCGGACAACATGTAATGCTATTTCCAATTTACACCCATCAATGTTTGTTATGATATTAAAACTCCCTATCGTGTTTAGAATACTGTTGCCTATGCCTTTCAACATTTGCCGCTCTCTCGATAATTCAATTTCCCTTAGCATCATAAAAACGTCGTATCGCATGAGACATAGATCGCAGCCTGTATCTAACAATGTCGAAAATTTAAAGTGACTAATAGTGAAATATTTGCACCACATGCACCAATCCTAAAGTACTTATACGAGGATTTCCCGATCCCTTCTTCGCCGGACAATCTGCAATTCGATGTCCCGGCTTATTACACCCAAAACATTTTGATTGACGCTGACAAATATTGGCTAGGTGACCGATTTCACCACATCGATAGCTACGCTTGACGTGACTCACTTGCTGTTTTATAGCAATTCTTCCCGAATCTTCACATTTCCCTTGCGGTAAATACGAACCGAGTTGACGCCCTGAATGTATTTTATCGTATATAAGAATCTGACGTTTAAGTTCTTCAATCGTACTAGCTTGATACAAATTCGCTTTATTTGCCCTAGAGTCAGGGATGCCCTCTACAAAATACTCGATAAGACTTTTGTCGTCTAACTTTATTGGAATGCCTATCTCCATTAAACTGTATAAGTATTCACGATAACTCTCGTTTGGTCGCTTGCGTCGATTTCTAAGCTGACGATGCACCTCAATAGATTATACTACTTCCCCAAATTCTTTCCTTAATGCTTGCTTCAGAATACCCCAACTATTGATACCACGCTGACTTCGCACAAAAATTTTAGCAGCACTCTTAAGTAACTGTTTCCCATAAATAAATTTCTGCAAATCGTCCCACTGCACCGCTGTGGCATTATCCTCAAAGTCGGCTAGCCATTCCTCAATCGAAGGACTTCCGATACCACTAAATGACGATAACGAGCCTTCAATGTCACGCAATGTAAAAACTGGACGTCCAACCAGCCCCGCTGGCATTACACTACTTTGGACAGAATCAACGTCACTATCGGAACCATCGTTCTCACAAATGGTTAGGCCGTAATGCTCACAAAGTCGGTCCTGCAAAGTAGCTTTGCGTCCGTTGGTGGACAGTCCCAGTCCAACTAACTTTTCTTTTAAACCGTTAACTGTCAATGCAAATACTTTCTCCCTATCCATGTCTAAATATACAATGGTGACTTATTATAGCGTAATAAAATATTAATGTAATATAATACAATGGTTACAATATTAGAATACAATGTATCTGTATTAATAATTCGCTCTCCGCTTTGATTTTATATAAACTTTACGTTACAACTTTTCTTATCGAATAATAGGATAACTTATCGATAATTTACTTCTCGATTACTTTATATTATCAAGCTGCAGAACTAAATAGAGAGGGTACAATCTTCTACAAGAGTGTACAGCTCCTGGCGTATGCCGATGATATTGATATCATCGGAAGCAACAACCGCGCCGTTTGTTCTGCGTTTTCCAGACTAGATAAAGAAGCGAAGCGTATGGGTCTGGTGGTGAATGAGGACAAGACGAAATATCTCCTGTCATCAAACAAATAGTCAGCGCACTCGCGTCTTGGCTCCCACGTCACTGTTGACAGTCATAACTTTGAAGTTGTAGATAATTTCGTTTATCTGGGAACCAGCATTAACAACACCAACAATGACAGCCTTGAAATCCAACGCAGAATCACTCTTGCCAACAGGTGCTACTTTGGACTGAGTAGGCAATTGAAAAGTAAAGTCCTCTCTCGACGAACCAAAATCAAACTCAATAAGTCGCTCATTATTCCCGTCCTGATGTATGGCGCTGAAGCGTGGACGATGACAACATCCGATGAGACGACTCTCCGACTCCGCAGACAATGGAACGATGAGCTGTACGATTTATACGACGACATTGACATAGTTCAGCGAATAAAAAGACAGCGGCTACGCTGGCTAGGTCATGTTGTACGGATGGAAGAAAACACTCCAGCTCTGAAAGTATTCGATGCAGTACCCGCTGGAGGAAGCCGCGGAAGAGGACGACCTCCACTTCGGTGGAAAGACCAAGTGCAAAGTGACCTGGCTTCACTTGGTGTTTCCAGTTGGCGCCAAAAAGCATAGAGGAGGAATGAGTGGCGCGCTCTGCTGGATTCGGCTATAATCGCTTAAAGCGGTTCCTACGCCAAATATATATATATATATATCAATTTAAATATTAAGTGTTACCTGGTGTATGCATACTTTCTACATACGTTGTAACTGCTTCACTCCCGCGCTGTCTGAATTTCTCTGCTTATCCTTTGCCTTCACTGCTGTCTTCTCTGCTATCACGCTGCCTTCACTGCCAAACGTGTCTGTTTACTCTGCTCGCCCGTTGCCTTTACTGCTGTCTTCTCTGCTATCACGCTGCGCAAGATTCTCTGCTTACTACACTCGCCTGTATCCTGCGTTGATCGACTTCAATCCCTCAGTCGCAATCACTCTTCTCTTCACCAGTTTATTCAACGCTTTCGCTATCTGCTCACCAATTATGCCTGCTACCCAAAGATGGCATATCATCACACTGCTACTCTGCTACCGCTGTCAATCGCAATTGTACTCTCTCTCTCTCTCTCTCTGTGTTCACCATCCAGTGTGGGCTATGCCTTGCTACCCAAAACGACATATCACACTGCTTACTCTGCTACTTTCTCACTCTCAATCGCTACTCAAACGCAATTGCTCTCTCTATCTGCTTCCCCTGCAGACTTGATTTTTCTTTTCCTACTGTTGTACTCTCGCTCTCTGCTGCGCCATCCTCGCTGCGCACGAAGATTAACAGTTTCATCTGTTGCTGACTGCACTTTTCAACGCCGAATCAGCGTCATAACGGCTTCGGTTAACGGTGTACTTAACGGACGAAACCGGTCACGCCACTGTACTTTTGTACTACTTTAGACACTGTTCTTTTTGTACCAACTTTCGCCACAAGGCTTCTAGGCTTTGTTCTTAACTTCGAATTTGACTCTTTTAAAATTCACTTTTAAGCAGCTAAGACACATTTGCATGTTTGTTTAAACCCGTGTACACGCAAAATCAATGCACATTTTAGCTTTAAGCACCCTTTTTCGTCCAATAAGTAGGCTTTTGAGTTTTTAGTACCGCCCTAATGCTATTAAACACTCAGCTAATCTTAGTTTTTAACGCATGCACCTTTTCGCAATTATTTTCAAAAAGTTTTTACAACAGACCCAATCAGTTTTGGCAAATTTAATGCTTCAAAAAGTTTTTGCACTTATACGCACATACGTTTATGCACACTCGACTCGTTCACACTTGTAAAGTTAATTTTCAAAAGGTTTATGCACATGTGCGTTTTTAAACGTTTCGAGATACGTTTTTAAATCTTTGCGCACACCCGACTCGATTCCGCTTCTGACACCATTTTGTAGAGCTCCTCAGAATTATAACAACACTTTTTAGTTCATTTCAGGTTTATTTAATAGTTATAAATATTTAGCTTATTAATATATTTCACAAATTGTTCTTAAATACTATTAAATACTCTGGGTGAGTGCGGCACGTCCGCTCATCACCGAATTCCAAAAAGCTCTATCTTAATTGTCTACTGTCATTGTCCTCTGTCCTCAGTTCGTCCGTTTTCTGTTAATAGTTCTGTTCGTTCTGTCATTCGTTAAATCAGTGTTCATATGCAGAGTTGCACTTTAGCGTATGCAATCCTACATATATTTTATGTTAATAAATTAATATATTTTGTTGCATTATCAATCTTTAATAGACAATGTGAGGAATATGTATATATGGATCAGCAACGAGTGTTGCTCGCTGCTTCATCTCGTTTGATGTTGATGGGTGTATTGTCTTTGTCGTCATCGTGTAATGCTTGTATCATCCGGTTGCTATGAACTGTTGCACCCCCAAAACCTTCTAACCTCTTAACAGAAGCCTTCTTTATAACATTGGCTGGAACTTTCGATTCAGTTATGAGTGACGTATCGCTTACCGTATCAATAAAAGCTAAGTATGGCTGACCGTTCATTTCCACATTTGACATTAGTGGTGGATATGTATTCTCACTTAAGACTTTAGCCACTGTTGTCTTGTCGGAGCGGCAAGACTTTGACTCGTGTCCTATCTTGTTGCATTTAGTGCACCTGGCTTTGCGTTGTGGCTTTGAGCACATTTTTGCGATGTGCCATTATTCATTACAATTCAAACATTTTGGTGAGTTCTTGCCCGTATTGGTATTTTGAGCAGAATAATCATTAAAATTTTATTGATCCTTCGTCAATCTTACCTCGTCTACCAATATTTAACATTGTTACATGTCGTTTGCGCTTCGACATTTCGGTGTGTACTTCTGCTACGCACATTGTAAATGGAAAATCATGCTGGAAATCCATTCTCTGGCTACGCCTTTTAACTTAGGCTGAGCTGCTAACAGAACTTTCTTGCTCACACCAACAATATGCCTGTTGCAGTTGCGTTACCTTTTCAATAAATTGCTCCGAAGTCAACGTTCCCTTTAATGGGTCAAAATCAGGAAATAATCCTTTTGAAGTTCAGTTCAGTTCGTTTCCATTCACGTTGTGTTGGTTATCACTGGTGATAGCCCTGTTGTTGTCGTTGATCCTTCACCTTCACGTTCTGATGGTGTCGTTTGCATTGCCGCCCCACCATTAATCGTATCATAAGATGGAATATAATTACTACTTACATTGGCCGGAACAGTTGGCGCTAACGATGTATGCCTCACCTGAACTGCCACTAGATCACTAAAAGACTTGGTAAGTCCCGCAATAATATCGCGCATCTCGTACATTTGTGTTTGCATAGCAGCAACTTCACTGCTTTCCTCAACTTCTTCAGCATCAACCTTTTCAGAATCGCAGCTTCAAAACTTTCGTTGCCTTATTGCCCATAACCATCGCACCTTGTATTTGTAGCAATTTGTTGAGTTGATCAACTCTCAGCATATTTAATTGAATCATTTTTCCCATATTTTGTTTAGCAGATTAACTTATTGTCACAAATCGTTGAAAAGTGATGAAATTCTTTTTTCATTCGTAACAAATGCCGTCGATGTAGTACTCTCGAACGTTTATTCGTTGCCGACAATTCTGCCCGCCGTTTTCTTAAAAGTTCTCGAACGTTGCTCTTCACGATGTAACAAATTGAAGAACTTGTGTCCTCTTTGTTTTTGCTTTTCGTAGCTTACTTGCCTTACTCGTTGAGTCGTTGCAACCAATGCTGACACTTAAAACGTTTACCCTTTTTATTCGTTGGAATTTCTTTCGTTTACTTTGCGCGTTACTCGCCGTTCTCTCTCTTTAAACGTTTAGAACCGTTTGCGCTACTTTACCTTTACTCTTTCCTCGTTGAAAATTTACGTTTCTCCTTTAGCAATGAGATGTTTGCAGTACTCGTTGTTTCCAATGAATTCTCACTGCCGTTAGTGGTCTTTCTCTTCGTTTGTTCGCTGGTGACTTCGGCGCTTTGATGTACTTTTGTCGTTCACAAAATTATTTGCACATGCGTGGTTTTTCCACAAATTCGTATATTGGGATTTCTATTTCCACTTCTGAGATGTCAGGAATGTCCAATTTGATGAAATAAATAACTCGCACACACTGTAATTAGTACTTATACTTGTCTTAATAGCAGAAATATGTCTCAAGTTCAAACACGGCAATCGACGAGCTCTCCTGTCATTGGTTTGCTGGAGAAGCTACCCGTTTCTCAAATACCTACATGAAATGTTATCTGTTCATAAAACTAGAATTGAAGCCCGATTAAACAACAAAGGAGCCGACAGTTCTTTAAATATCTGGAAGATTAGGAACTCTAGTAGTTTAAAAGGGTGTCGTGTTCCCAAGATGGAAGTAAGTTTCTTACCAAAGCTCAACCAGAAAAATTGTGATAGCCGGTATCGATATAAAGCATTTCGCGTAACACAGAGGTACACTATTTTGACATGCCCGATTTTTCTTGTTCTTTGGCTGATGACTTTACAATTGAAGGCAGCAGCTCATTTGATAGTTTTACGTGCCATCTAGTCCTAACCAAAAATACCCAGAACAAGACAAGGGGAAATTATCTCCACCAAAAAAAAAAATTAAATTTACCGTCATTAGTCCTTGCGTGTGAACATATGTAGATCAAATCAACTTTACAAGAAGCGGACTGCAATAAAATACTTCGTGATTTGAATTTTGACGGAATGAAGGATAAGTCTATGGTTCGTATTGATAAAAAAGGGAAATTTTACAGAAACGGATCAAAGAAGCAACTAGTATTTTGACCATGTCACCTGTGAGTCGGAGACACCTAGAAATATTAAAAACGCTATATTATTACATTTGAAATCTAAGTCGGTAAAGCTATTGTTGGGTGCGATGGAACTGTAGTGAATATAGGTTTCAATGGTGGTGTTATTCGGCTGATGGAGGGGAATTCAGTAGGCCATCACAATGGTTTATCTGTCAATTGCATTCAAATTTGGAATTTACCGTTATATCTTACAATATTATTTGAAATAACTAGGAAAGAGATTAGTACCGACCAAAAGTATTTGTACGACATAATGACCGCTATCAGTACTGGTCAAAAATGATAAAAGACAAGATTACGACATTTGTGACGTAATCAGGTCCCCCAAAGAAGAATTGTCAAATCGAAAACGGTAATGTAAAACATAGAAACTATTACAAACCAAGTTTCATTGAAATCGGTCGAGTAGTTCCTGAGATATGGTTTTTGACCCATAAGTGTATAAATAAATGGCTAAAAACCCGACTGCAGAAAGTTTGGTTTATATAGCTCTATTGGTTTGCGAGATTTATACAAAAAACCGATTTGGGGGCGGGGCCACGCCCACTTCCCCAAAAAAATTACATCCAAATATGCCCCTTCATAGTGCGATCCTTCATACCAAATTTTATTTTCATAGCTCGTTGTATTGTAAATAAACGAGATGGTTTTATTAGATTGATGTGTAAATAGTATTTTAAGTAATGTAAGAGAATATTTTTCTTAATAAATGTTTACAATGTAAATTTTTGTCTGTACTGGGGCACCTCAAAACATTAAGCCAGCTGTTTGATATTTTGTATGTTTGTTTTATTAATTAAAATACAACTTTTCATATATATGCCGTTAAAATCTCCATACATTATCGCTCCACCTTAATGTATATCCATACGTAAATGTTTGCATGTGTGTACATATGTTTTGATTTTAGGAAAAGAGAAGGAACAATAATTACACAGTACATCTCTTTATATAAAAATTAATGCCACATTTCGTTGTAATTTTATAACTTAAGAACTTATGCATGCGAATTATATTTTATTGTTATGTGGGTGGTTTAAAAAAAAAACACGACATGCGTGATTCTAGTGAGTAGAATAAAAATTTATTGTTCTTTTATACAGTTATTGTCTTAATCTTAGATACAGAAGCGTCACGTCTTCGAATATATATTCTGTAACCGATTCTGTAAGTTGAAAAAATTTTTGTTGTTAATTTTATTAACATTTCCTCTTTTTCCTTTGAATTTTTGATTTTAATGTTTAATATAATATATGTTATTGCCTTGGTAACAAAATAACCTATTATGATTATCAATAATATAGTACTAAATGTCCACCAAATAGGATTTCTTTTTATTTCCTTTTTTATTGGGGATAGCATATCAGTGTTTTCCAATCTTACATCAATGTTTTTTGTTTCAATATATTCTTTTACAAAAAATGGCTTAAATTCACCTTCTTTTATATAGTTTAAAATTTTTCCAGTGGGATTTTCATATTTTATATCACCTATTATTACATTGTCTTCAAAAGTTTCTTCATTAATCTTAGTGCAATTAACATGTCTATTGTTTAACATGTCTGATAAAGAAGTATAGTTTCTTTTAATCATACAAAATGCATTAGTTAACTCTTTTTTACAAAATTAAACTGGATAAAATTTATTTTCGCATTTTATTATTTCATTTTCGATTACTAATTTTCCATCTTTTTGTGATACAGGTATAGCTTTAAATAGTTTACAAATGTTTTGTATTTTTGGATGTTTACTATATACTACAATTAGATTATTTTTCTGTGCAATTTTAAATTCTGAAACATCAATGAGATCTGATATTGTTACACTAATTTTTTTCTCGCTTATTATTTCTTTGATTTAGGCCATATCTAAAACTAAGGGATTCAAAATTCCCAGTTTTGATAGTGTAATTGTTTGTATTGTGTTTTCAAGTTCAGTAATTATTAGTTTGTTTCTTTGTCATAAAATAGTTTTTTCGTTCGAGCTGCTTTGTAATTATTTTATTATTTCTGTTAATTCACCAATTTTTTTCAATAATTGTGAGTTAGTTGTAAATTGTTTACTATTATTTTCAATTAGGTCATTTACTTTGTTTGTTATTTTCATAAAATCATCATGGTCTGGTGAGCCTGAAATCCATTTCCATACTGATCCTAATTCATTAATGCCTCTGTTATTTTCGATTTTTAATTATCTTAATAATGTTTCTATTATTTGTATTTCAAAGTCCATGCTCGAATTGTCAATTAATATTATTTCTTCATTACTTTTATATTTTTCTATTATTGATAAATTTGTTAAATAGTATATTGATCCGTAGTTTTCAAACATTGCTGCGTCTTCTTCTATAAGTATGTAGTTTTCTCTATTCTCATTGTGCCTATAAGATAATAAAATTAGACCTTAATATTGTCTTTATGTATTATTCTATTCCTATTTTGTATTTTTACTTTGTTTCCTAAGTCTTCCGCAACTATTTGTTTTTTATATTTAGGATTTAATTTATTCCTTTCCTGATATATTTTTTCATATATGATTTCTACTTTATGATAGTTTTTTGTAACCCTTTTTTATTATGGTACTGTAACATTTTTTTCTGAGCATTTTTTAATGTGTCTCTATTGAATAAAATATTGAAAGGTTTTTTACCTGTTATTGAGTGTATTGTATCAATATATTGTTGTGCCGCTCTAATAATGGCTTCAAAATTACTAATTAAACTATATTCCTGTTTTAAACAACTTGAAATCTCTATTAATGTCGAATGAACCCTTTCTCTTTGTTCATTACTAGTACTGTGGCGTGGTGTACAGTAATACATTTGTATATTTAATCATTCCATTAGGGATTTTAATTGAATTGTACTTAAACCTGGTTTATTGTCGATAACTATGCTTTTTACATCTAGGAATGGCTGAAAAGTTCTAAAATTTTTTCTTCTAAATTTGATTTATCTTCAATATGTTTTATCGTTAAAAATTTGGAATAGGAATGAATACACGTAAGAAATTTTAATTTTTGTGCGAAAAAAATGTCGATGTGAAATTGTTCTCCTTCTTTTTGTGGTATAGGTGCTTTCCCTATTGGAACTTGTTTTGGGTGCCTTTCATATTTATTTGTGTTACATATGCTAAAATTTTTTGCATATTGTTTGAATTGCTTTATCATTAAAGGCCAATAATATTGTTGCCTTATTTGTGCCAAATTTTTCCTACAATTTCTATGCGCTCTGTTATGGGTTTGTTCAATTATTGCTCCTTGATTTTCTTTATTAGTGATATCATTTGGGAATAGTTTGGTATATAAAAATTTGATTGTCGGAAATGCTTCTTTTAAATTTTTTTTAGTGCGTACAGCACATCAGGTGTGCAGAATATTCCAGTAACTACTTTTGGATTTATATATTCTTTTAAAATACCAACTATATTCTCTAACACAGATTTATTTTGCCCCATTATCGATAACTATTTGTTGGTTGAAATGATTTAAAGCCTTTTTTGTTTCATGAATTTGGTATGAATACCAGCGATGAATCGCTGCTTTCTGCGGAATGTTGGGAATCGGAATCTAGTGGCCTGTAATATATTAAATTAAATGTTGAGCATAAATCTACCAAATAGAGTGTAATAACGATTTTTCTTGGGCATAAATGAGATCCACTTTGAATTATGCTATTTGTTATTTGTGCAAAATATAAATTAATTTCTACGTCATAAGTCAAATGTGTCGTGTTTGCTGAAAAAAGCAATATGAAAAATTTAATAAATTTTTCACCAATATCGTTATAATACAAAATGTGTCGTTCTTTTTGAAAAGAAAATCAAATTCACCTTTTCACAATATGTGATGGAACCCAAAATTTGTCGTTATTTGGTAAAAAAAATTGTAACTAATTCTGGCACAAGTGAGAAGTGTCGTTGTTGTGGTTAAAAACTAATGCAACATAAAAAATTTAAGAACGGCACATTCTTATATCACGGTTTATTTTCCTACGCATCGGAATGAAATTTTATACAATATGAACAATGAAATTGCACACATTTCTGCATACTCAACTCAAAAATCGTGTTTTTTGAGTTATGACACTATTCAAGTAAATGAGCGATATGTTCTTTTATAGTACTATACTATGTATAATATCGTCAATATAGACGTGACAAAACATTCTGATGCATTCGTGTAGAATATTGTTCATTGCTCTCTGGAATATACTTGGAGTATTTTTTAACCCAAATGGCATTCTCAAATATTAATCAGCCCTATTGTAAACTTCATATGAATAAAGCATTCCCATGAATTTTTATTTCCACACGAAAGAAAATTTCGTATCATGAATTTCGTGTGAATGAAAACTTATATTCGATATTCTGTCACAAATATTTTTGTTTTGGTTTTTTGATGATTCGTATTGGGGCTAAATATGAAAATTCCGTTTATAAAGCCAATTACGAGACTGTTGTAAAGCATAAATTATCATTCCATATGGAATTGTTGATATGTTTCCACCTCATCTTCTTCCAGGCAACTTCTGCAGCTAGCACCTGGTTCCAATTTTTAAAGGGACAATAACCCCTTCAACTAAGAAAAAATATTACTGAGGACAAAGAGCTCCCAAGATGTCGAGAACTCGTAAAATGTCGAGATTTTCCTTGGGTCAGAAGGATCTTGATACTGACTAGCGTTTGTGCAGCTCAGCTGAACCCCAATTGTCCAGTAGAAAATCACAATAGGATAGGTAGTGCACCTACTTGTTTCCATTCTCCTGTCGATAAAACTGACATGTGTAGTCCTACAATTTCCTGAATTGTCATTAATCTGAAGGACGCTACACTTCGAAGCAGTAGATCTGCTGCTACGTTTAACGCAGCCCCTTGCACTTTAAAAACGCTAAAATAGTCTTGAAGACTTTTGAAGCGCCCTCCACCGCACGGGGATCATACCGAATAATAATTTCACTATGGTTTCATATATCCAAAGTACTAGCATACTACATTTCCAATGAAAAAACTAACAAATTTTTGTTTTTCGTATCATGTATTTCACATGGGAAAAATCTCACATCTTCGGAAATTTTCCCTTATTGTCAATGTAATTTTGTTCATGTGAATCAGCAAAATTTGTTCACAAAATAAATTGTTGGGAACAAGTATCAATATTTACAATTTAATTAATTTTAAAAACTTTTTTAATATGTATATTAAGTAGTTCTTTGGCTATATGAACCCGAAGTTAAATTAATATTCGGAGGGGTTCTTTTGTGGTGGAGGCTTCAAAATGCTTCACGATTATTTTAGTGTTTTTAAAGCGCAAGTGGCTGCTAAAAAAATAGCACTGGATCTAATACTTCGAAGCGTAGCATCCTTCGGTTAAGTGACGATTCAATCTGGTAGTAAGTGCTCACTGACCAAGCGCCCGTGACTAAAAAATGTCTATCCTTCCTTTCATTCGATACCAGTTATTAGGTGCCTGGTCACGGAGGAATCCTAGGTAATAAGGTAAGGCTAATGAGCTTTCAATGCTAGGCACGAAAATCTAACTACAGTAGAAGGCGAATAAATAAGAGCACCAACTACGCCCTTGTGATTTACTGTCTACTGGACAGTTGGGCTTCAGCTGAAAGAATAAAAGCTGGTCAGTCACAAGATCCTTCTGACCCAAGGCAAATCGTAAGATGTCTAGGGCGCCCTCCCTCATACTTCTGGTACTTAATGGGTCATTGACCCATTAAAAACTTTATCCTGGCGAATAAGCGAATTTAGATGTAAAAAAATATGCAGATATGTAGTAGGTTCACTGCATTTTTTCGAGCCTTAATATCTATTAGGTTTTTTTTTCTGACTTCCTAAAGGACTATTCTTATTGTCTAAGCCATTAACAAAACACAGTTGAAGTTTTTGATAGAAAATCCTTATATAGAACAGATTTTGCATAGAAAATAAGGAGAAAGTGCATGTATTTTGGAATATTGATATGATTCCCTGGATATCATGGGGCCACCATCGCAATCGATTACAGAATAGAACGTGATTATTAAGCTGTCAATGTGCGTCCGTTCAAGTTATTTTATTAAATTATCCCTTCAAATATATATATTTTTCCGTGGTGGGGATGTAAGTCGGGCCAGCACTGAAAATTTATGCTTTTATGCTAAAACAGTCGCGTAATTGGCTTTATGAACGGAATATTCATTTATAGTTCCAATACGAGTAATCAAAAAATCAAAACAAAATTATTTGTGACACAATGCCGAAATTCGAATATAAATTTTAATTCACACGAAATTCATGATACGAAATTTTCTTTCGTGTGGAAATAAAAATTCTTCATACAAAAACAGAAATGTGTAAGTTTTTTTATTCGGAATATCGTTTCACATAAAGTTTAGAATAAGGCTGAATATTTTCCATTATTTACTGAGAATGCAGTTTTCTCAATGTCATTTTCTTTCATTAATATTTGATGAAATGCGGACTCAAGGTCTATCGTAGAGAATTATTTAGATTCTCTTAAATTAAAGGGTATAACTTCTGGATTAGCATTGGATACCTATCCGTTATTGTTTTTTCGTTTAATTTTTTAAAGTCGATAACCATTCTTAATTACCTACCGTCCTTATTTATTCCTTTTTTCGGAACAACTCAGACAGGAGAATTATATGGGCTTTTGCTATGCCTTATAATTCCTTTTCCAATAAAGTTTGGATTTCCTGATTGACAAAATTATTCGCGGATATTGAATTTGGATATTGTTTTGCCCATATAGGTCGATCATCCTCTGTTCTTATTTCCGCTTTGATATCTGTTCTGAAGGGTAAATCCATGTTTATGTTTTCATTTATAATGTTGATAACATCCTTTCTAAGAAATGGGACGTTAACATTTGTATACTCTCGCAACAAAGTTGCTAAGAGAGTATTATAGTTTTGTTCACATACCGGTTGTTTGTAACACCCAAAACTAAACGAGTTAGATATAGGGTTAAATATACCAAAGTGATCAGGGCAAGGAGGCGAAACAAACTTCGAATGTCTGTCCGTCCGTCCGTCTGTGCAAGCTGTAACTTGAGTAAAAATTAAGATATCTTGATGAAACTTGGCACCATAGGAAGGTTGCTTTCGAAAATGATGGACAAAATTGGATCACTGGCACGCCCACAATATGGCGAAAAACGAAACACACATAAAGTACCATAACTAAGCCATAAATAAAGCTATGGAAATATAATTTGGTATGAAGGATCGTACTATGAAGGGACATATTTGGATGTAACACACATGGGGAAGTGGGCTTGACCCGCCCCAAATAGGTTTTTTGTACATATCTCGCAAACCAATAGAGCTATATAAAGTAATTGTAAAGTAGTAGTAGTGTAAAGCAGTCGTCTTTTTAGCCACTTCTTAATACAGTCCAAAAATGAAAGAAATCGGATAATAACCATGCCCACCTCCCATACAAAGGTTAGGTTGAAAATTACTAAAAGTGAGTTAACTCATTAACGAAACACGTCAGAAACACTAAATTTTACAGAATAAATACCAGAAAGAAGCTGCACTTAGATCGTTTTACAAAGTGGAAAATGGGCGTGGCATCTCCCACTTATGGGTCAAAAACCATATCTCAGGAACTACTCGACAGATTTCAATGAAATTCGGTATATAATATTTTCTTGACAACTGATGATATATAATAATAATATGATGATATGTGTAAAATGGATGAAATCGGTTTACAACTACGACAACTTCCCATATAACTCAATTTTGAAGTCCATTTGATTCATTCACTTTATAAGATATACATAAGGAACCAATGAAGATAGCGAAATAAAAGTTTACATAAATACTGGATATGATCCGTGGCATCACTTGTGAAAAAATTGTCGAAATCGGACTATAACTTTTCAAGGCCCCAGATATCGAATTTGAAGAACCTAATGGTAATTTTTCAACGAAAATATCGGTAAATCTCTCAGATATCTTAATTTAATTCAGAGGAAAGCTTTTTCTTCTAATAGTGTGTCTCTGTATCAGAAATGGTTAAAATCAGGTCATAACTTCCCCTAGCTCTCATATAGCCAATTATAGGATTTTCAAAAATACGATGGGCTTAATAGTTTATAAATCGGATAATATATGAAATTTCTTAGCCAAATTAAATTAGCATATAATCTTAGATATATACCGAATATATGGGTCGAATTGTGTGTTATCTTAATAAAAATATAGCAATAAATTGCGAGAGTATAAAATGTTCGGTTGCACCCGAACTTAGCCTTTCCTTACTTGTTATAGTTATTTTGTATTTTTCTGCAAGTTCTTCAAAATTATTATCGTCAGTAATTTTGAAATTATTTATTTCTAAAATATTAGTACCTCCTTGTTTTGGAGTATATTTTTTTAATTCATTGCCGGTATTATCTTCAGCTTGCGTCTTAGGACTTTCTTATCCCAAGTGTTTTAAATTTTCTTTTTTAATATTCTTTTGTGGTTTCTTACTATGCTTGTTTGCTTTTGTTTTGCCGGTGAAACCTTCGGCTGGCGTGTTAGGACTTTCTTGTCCCAACGGGTTTGATAAAATTAAATCATTGAGAAAATGTATTTTCTCTATTTTATTGTTTCCATAAATTAATTTCCTATTTGGAATATCTATTGTGGCTCCGATTTTGTTTAAGAAATTAATTCCAATTAAGAGATCGCTCTCTAGGTTATTAATTTCAAAAAATCGTTCTTGCACGCCCAATAAATTGGTATTATGGAAATAGCTTATGATGGTTGAACCATTAATGGTTATTTATCTTTATTGTTAAAGTGTTTTTGTTATTGTAAACTCCAGTTCGTATATACCATACAAGAACCATTAATGGTTCTTACCCTCCTCTTTATTGTAAAAGTGTTTTTGTTATTATAAACTCCAGTTCGTATATATGAGCTGGTGGCCCTCGTGTCTATCAAAATTCTAATGATTTGACGGTCTTCACGTCTTTCCAAATTTTCGTTACATATAAATGAGTCATTTATTGTCTGTGTCGCATATTCGGTAACCTGAGCAGTATTATTTTAATTTTTTATTTGATTATTTAGCTGAGCTATCACAGCCCTTAAGTTTGTCGTTTTAGTTGCTATTAGTCGAGCTATGTCTTCAGCAGTGAAATTGCTAACCGCCATTTTTGAAAACTGTATAATTATGTTGTCCAATTTAAATTGTTATTATTTTTATACTCTCGCAACCTATTGCACAGAGTATAATAGTTTTGTTCACATAACGGCTGTTTGTGTCACCAAGAAATATAAGAGTTAGATAAGAGTATGCGAATACCTCATTAAAATTTCAATAGTCGCTTGCTGAGCGCTACCAAGTTTTGTTTTACTCATTTTAGAACCATTTTACTATTGTGAACGGCTCAAGGGACAAATTACTGTCAAAATAATAAAAATTGTTATTCACAAATTTGAAATTGAAAAGGGCAGGCGAAGAAAAATCGTTAGTATTTTTGTATTGAATTTATTGAATAAAAAACTTTAATAAAAATTAAATTTGTTGCAGAAAACGTTAGAGATAGACGATGGTTGAAGAGTTCAGTGCGACCAATCATATACAATTCGATTTCAGTGCTGCCAGTTTGTATGAAAATTTGGAAAATTTGTTCGATTGGCTTGTCTATAGCAGTTAGCCAATCGATGACAGCTATTATTTCCCACTTTCCCAATTGTACCTTTGTGAGAGCACCAAACTTACTAATTGACATTACTAACCAAAACGAACAATTAGAATTAGCAGAAAAAACACACAGACGTGCACACCGAAATTAAAAAAAAAATGTGCAAGAAATATTGCTTAACTACTTTTGGCCTAACATCAGAGAAATGTGCAAGAAAGAAGCGATAGACTGTCAAATTTGTTTGACAAACAAATACGAACGACAACCAAACAGACAACCTATTGGAAAAACACCAATACCAACAAAAACTGGAGAATATATACTGATGGACATATTTCACATGAATAGTTGTATGTATATAAGCTCTACCGACAAATATTCGAAGTATTGCTATCTCCGAAAAATTCATACTAAAGCAAACTTTCACGAACATATTGATGAAATACTTACACAAGTGTATCCAAATGCAAAACATCTAATGCCTGATAACGAAAATGTATTTATCAGCAACATGGCAAAGGCCGTTTATACTCGACTACATATACAACATTCTGCCACACCATTAAATCAATCGACAACTAACGCCCAAGTAGAACGGTTGCACAGTACGTTGATTGAAATCAGTACGAGTTTAGCTAGTGAAAATAGTACGACTCCAGGTGAAGAACTTTTTAACGCCATCCGACAATATAATTCTACAATTCACTCGTCTACTGGACTCAAACCTGAAGTAGTTTTCTTTAATCGCGAAAAGTATACCGAGATTAAAGAAATCCTTCAGAACAATCAGGAGAAGCTATTGCTATACCACAACAAAGGACGAAGAAACATCACTTATAAACCAGGAGATATCATATATTCCAAAACAGATCGTAGGAATAAAATTGCTAAACGATATAATCAGCACAAAGTTAAGGAAGATCGCGGGGACACGATCCTTACAACGAGAGGGAAAATTATTCATAAAGACAACATCCGCAAACAAGCCACACAATGCGATCCGAGACGGTATTAATTAATCTATTTTTATTATTTGTTATATCCCATTCTGATCTAATCGCAGATCTTAAATTCAAGAAGTATGTTTTAACAGAGACCGATCCAGTCTACCTATTTGAAAATACGTCTTATCTGTACCACGTAGCAAACTTGTCAATTATCCTAGGTCCATACGAGAATATCATGAAATCCAAATGCATTACAGGAAAAAAAGAAGAAATAATTCTTATTAATAAAATAGAGGCACTTAAGACACAGCTTATACCTTCTAATCGTAGACTCAAACGCTCATTAAACTTTTTAGGTTCTATTCTCAAGTTTGTCACCGGTACTCCTGACCATGACGACCTTATAGAGATCAAGACAGGACTCAATCAGTTGATAGAAAACAATAATCAACAACGGAAGATTAACAGTCAATTTGAAAAAATACTAGAAACACTAGATCCAAAGTCAATTACTGAAGAATTAATCATTACAGAAGTTTACAAGGAATTAGAAACAATCACGAATACCATTAATTTTGCTAAAACAGGAAACTTTTATTCTGCTACTCTAAACCTCAAATTGCCTCCATAGAAGATTTTAACATACCCATAATTAATATTTTGGAACATTCTGATATTCATGTATGAATGTACAAAGATGCTATAATTACAATATACAAATATCCCGTGATAAATAACCGCTGTAAATTATATAACTTAATACTTTTAGCATACAAACACGGTAAAGTCCGATTGGACTCTCAAGTTGCAAAATGTGAAGCAAATTTCAAAAGAACTTCCAAATGTAAAAATTATCTGGGATTAAATATTTGTAAACAGGAGTCTTCCGACAACTGTACCATCCCATTGCTTGAAAATAACAAGGCAAAATGTAATGTTATTCAAGAAAATAATAGACCACTTATTGTGTTAGATCACGGAAATATAATTATTGATGGAGAACATCTGTGGAACGGACAACGTGTTAACGGTCCAAACCTGTTACAATTTAATCACAGTACTAATTTAGATAATAAGAAATATTTCAATCACGATCAGGAAATTAAAGATGTGATTCACGCCCACCAAGATGAACAACTAGAAGTTCTAAAAATATTAACCTCCAATTCAGATTATACATTTTCAAATATTCAAAAAATTTATAAATACATGATTCCTATTGAAGAACAACCAGAAAGGTTCATATTGTACCTAATACTTATTATATTAACTTTAGCTTTATTAATCTATGCTGCTGTAAAATTATGCGAATGCTATCGAGTACATTTTGAAGATAAAAAGGATCGATTATCCCGCCAAACATACGAGATCGAACTTCGGCGACTCCAAACCCAGATGACTTGAAATGAGGACATTTCATCTTAACACATGGGAGAGTTAAGGAACGTTTCATTTCTCAAATAAAACCAAAACATCTCTTGTTTATGTCGAACCACGCATAAACGAATAGTGATAAGCAATTCCAATATATGGTGTGAAATAGATATGGTATCACACATAACAAGTGTTATCTCCTACACGCTATTCTCTAGGGACTGTTTGTAACGACAAACAATCGACTGTAGATAGTGTGTCTATCTTCAAATAACATAGCAGACAGCTAATAGAAACTAGTACCATAAAGTAGTATAAATAGCACTAAATTATCAAAATGTACTTTAGTCTTAGTTTTGTATTAATAAAGGAACTTGAACTGACGGTGCAAAGTAGATACAAAAGTGACTCAATTGTGATTAACACGCGCCACTCCTCTCTTTCCTTCGCAGTTCGGCGCCAGTTCCAAGTGTAACCAGGTCGCTCTCCACCTGGTCCCTCCAACGGAGTGGAGGCCTTCCCCTTCCTATGCTTCCTCCGGCGGTTACTGCATCGAACACTTTCAGAGCTGGAGTGTTTTCGTCCATTCGGACAACATGACCTAGCCAGCGTAGCCGCTGTCTTTTTATTCGCTGAACTATGTCAATGTCGTCGTATAACTCGTACAGCTCATCGTTCCATCGTCTGCGGTATTCGCCGTTGTCAATGTTCTGAAGAAAAGAAAACTCCTTTTGTCGTCTCATCGGATGTTGACATCGTCCAAGCTTCTGCACCATAAAGCAGGGCGGGAATGATAAGCGACTTGTAGAGTTTGATTTTGGTTCGTCGAGAGAGGACTTTACTGTTCAATTGCCTACTCAGTCCAAAGTAGCACCTGTTGGCAAGAGTTATTCTGCGCTGGATTTCGAGGCTGACATTGTTGGTGTTGTTGATACTGGTTCCCAGGTATACGAAATTATCTACAACTTCGAAGTTATGACTATCAAGAGTGACGTGGGACGCGAGTGCGCCGACTGTTTGCTTGATGACAGGAGATATTTCGTCTTGTCCTCATTCACCTCCAGACCCATTCGCTTCGCCTCCTAATCCATGCGGGAAAAAGAACAATCGGCGCGGTTGTTGCTTCCGATGATTGCAATATCATCGGCGTATGCCAGCAGCTGTACACTCTTGTAGAAGATTGTACCTTCTCTATTTAGCTCTGCAGCTCGTATTATTTTTTCCAACATCAAGTTAAAGAAGTCGCACGATAGTGAGTCACCTTGTCTGAAACCTCGTTTGGTATCGAACGGCTCGGAGAGGTCCTTTCCAATCATGACGGAGCTTTTGGTGTTGCTCAACGTCAACTTACACAGCCGTATTAGTTTTGCAGGGATACCAAATTCAGATATCATGGCATAAAGGCAGCTCCTTTTCGTGCTGTCGAAAGCAGCTTTAAAATCGACAAAAAGATGGTGTGTGGTGAATATCAGGTCCATGGTGGACTTTCCAGGTCTAAAGCCACACTGATAAGGTCCAATCAGTTTGTTGACGGTGGGCTTAAGTCTTTCACACAGTACGCTCGATAGAACCTTATAGGCGATATTTATCTTATCCCACGGTAATTGGCACTGTTTGTGGGATCTCCCTTTTTATGGATTGGTCAGAGCACACTGAGATTCCAATCGTCAGGCATGCTTTCATCCAACCATATTTTGCAAAGAAGCTGATGCATGCACCTTATCAGTTCTTCGCCGCCGTATTTGAATAGCTCAGCCGGTAATCTATTGGCCCCTGTCGCTTTGTTGTTCTTCAGGCGGGTAATTGCTATTCGATTTTCTTCATGGTCGGGTAATGGAATATCTATTCCATTGTCATCGATTGGGCAATCGGGTTCACCAACTCCTGGTGTTGTACTTTCACTGCCATTCAACAAGTCGGAGAAGTGTTCCCTCCATAATCCCAGTATGTCCTGGACATCGGTTACCAAATTACCACCTTGGTCTCTACATGAGGATGCTCCGGTCTTGAAGCCTTCGTTAAGTCGCTTAATTTTTGCATAAAATTTTCGAGCATTCCCTCTGTCTGCCAGCTTCTCAAGCTCTTCGTACTCACGCATTTCGACCTCTTTCTTTTTTGTCTGCAAATGCGTCTCGCTTCCCTCTTCAGCTCTCGGTATCTATCCCATCCCGCACGTGTTGTGGTCATTTGCAAGGTAGGCAGTCTTTTTTCTCTCCGCTGCGAGACGGCATTCCTCATCGTACCAGCTGTTTTTTTGACTTTTCCGAAAGCCAATGGTTTTGGTTGCAGCTGTACGTAAGGAGTATGATATGCCATCCCACAGTTCCTTTATACCGAGATGCTAATGAGTGCTCTCAGAGAGCAGGAGTGCAAGTCGAGTAGAAAATCGTTCGGCTGTCTGTTGTGATTGCAGCTTTTCGATTTCGAACCTTCCTTGTGTTTGTTGATGTGTGCGCTTTTCTACACAGAGGCGAGTGCGTATCTTAGCTGCTACAATATAGTGGTCCGAGTCGATGTTGGGACCACGAAGCGTACGCACATCAAGAACACTGTAGACATGTCGTCCATCTATCATAACATGATCGATCTGGTTGCGAGTGATTCGATCCGGGGACAGCCAAGTAGCTTGACGGATTTTCTTATGCTGGAATCTAGTACTACAAACTACCATATGTCGGGCCCCGGCGAAGCCGATTAGCCTCAGACCGTTTGGCGATGTTTCGTCGTGGAGGCAGAATTTTCCAACTGTTGTGCCAAAGACACCTTCTTTAGCCACCCTGGCGTTAAAATCGCCAAGCACGATTTTGACATCGTGGCGTTCCGTTGATGCGTGGGCGCAAATCAGCGATATATTGAAGAACCTCGAGGCTTTCTTTTTCGATTTTTCATTGGTACTTCGTTTTTATGTGGTGGGTCCCAAGCCCTACGCACAACCGCAGAAGCGGGTTCGTCTACTCACTTCAGCTCGCCTTCAAACGGATGTTTGTTAGCTACCTTAGGATACTTGGTCTAAAACCGGAAGTCGTGAGCTGCTTGAATCATGTGGAGAAGAATCGTTTCTGGCCACTCCCAGGTGAATGACAATCAAAAACTTTCCTCACTTACGTGAACTTCTACACATGATCCCATCCTTCTGCAAAATTTAGGGTTTCTGATGTTATTCATTAGTGAGTTAACGCACTTTTAGTAATTTTCAACCTAACCTTTGTATGGGAGGTGGGCGTGGTTATTATCCGATTTCAACTCTTTTCGTAGTGTATGATGGGATACGTAAGGGAAATGACTGACATTCTTTGAATTTCGAACCGCCTCGCTTAATACAAATAAGTCTGAAAATTTAAATGGCAACAGATTTGCCTTACTAAGCAATGGATTGGAAGACGATGCGAAGGGAACCACCACAGTCGTGAATGCCAAACCGCCGCCAATATATTTGCGTGAGCACAGCTCGAATGCACTTGTTGCTAGATTAAGTGTAGTTGTAGGTACTAATAATTTTCTTATAGTGCTTTTGAAAAAGGCAATATAGATGAAACTAAAATACAGTCCTACACTGAGAAAAGTTTTATGGATATAGTGAAACTTTTATCAAATAACAACCGGAACTATTATTCTTATCAACTGAAGAGCTCGAAAGGGCTAGTTGTTGTTGTAAAAGGCATAGAGTCTTCCGTAGATTCTAGCGAAGTCAAAGAAGCTCTTGAAGAATGCGGCTTTGGAATTAAAACTGTTGTAAATATCTTCAACAGAAATAAAATACCAAATCTTATTGCACTCTACGCAGTGTTTGTGTGGTATGTGGTGATTTACATCCTACATCAAAATGTACTCTTAAAAAAGAGGATATAAATAAAAAATGTAGTAATTGTGGGAAACCACACTGCTAACTGCAGGGGCTGCCCTGTGTATAAGGATTTGAAATCAAAATTATCTCTTGGAATTCAAGCTCGCCGTGCCCAAATCATGAATATCCCTCGTAGCGAAAATATAGAAATCACAGACCAGATTTCGAAACCTGGTAATGCTAAGAATAGTCTTATCCAAGGAAGCTATGCAAATGAGGTAAAGGGCAGCACTGTGCAATTGCAACAACCACAAAATCTACCAAATGGAGGTATTGAAAATATGATTCTAAATATTACTCAATGTATGACACAATTTATGTCTACCATGCAAAACATGATCCAAGATTTGATCAAATCACAAAGCCAAATATTACAAACCTTATTATCTAACAAGTAAGGAAAGGTTAAGTTCGGGTGCAACCGAACGTTTTATACTCTCGCAATTTATTTAGAGATTTACCTATATTTTCGGTGAAAAATTACCCTTAGGCACTGAGTTCTTCATGTTTGATATCAGGGGCCTTGAAAAGTCATGGTTCGATTTTGACAATTTTTCCACAAGTGATGTCACAGCTCAAATACAGTATTTGTGTAAAGTTTTATTTCTCTATCTTTATCGGTTCCTTATGTATACATTATAAAGTGAACGAATCAGAAGGATTCAAAATTGAGTTATATGGGAAGTAATCGTAGTTATAAACCGATTTCGCCCATATTCCACCAGTGTCATCAGGGTGTCAAGAAAGAGTTATATACCAAATTTCATTGAAATCTGTCCAGTAGTTCTTGAGATATGGTTTTTGACCCATAAGTGGGCGACGCCACGCCCATTTACCATTTTGTAAAAAAATCTCAGTGCAGCTTCCTTCTGCCATTTCTTATGTAAAATTTGGTGTTTATGACGTTTCTCGCTAGTGAGTTAACGCACTTTTAGTCATTTTCAACCTAACCTTTGTATAGGAGGTGGGCGTGGTTATTATCCGATTTCTTTCATTTTTAGACTGAATAAGGAAACGGCTAAAAGAAATGACTGCAGATAGTTTGGTGTATATAGCTTTATTGGTTTGCAAGATATATACAAAAAACCTATTTGGGGACGGGGTCACGGCCACTTTTCCAAAAAAATTACATTCAAATTTGCCCCTCCCTAATGCGATCCTATGTTCCAAATTTTGTTTTCATAACTTTATTTATGGCTTAGTTATAGCTCTTTATGTGTTTTTTTTGGTTATCGCCATTTTGTGGGCGTGGCAGTGGTCCGATTCCGCCCATCTTCGAGCTTAACCTTCTTATGGTGCCAAGGAACACGTGTTCCAAGTTTCATTAAGATATCTCAATTTTTACTCAAGTTACAGCTTGCACGGACGGACAGACGGACGGACGGACAGACAGACATCCGGATTTGAACTTTACTCGTCACCCTGATCACTTTGGTATATATAACCCTATATCTAACTCGTTTAGTTTTAGGACTTACAAACAACCGTTATGTGGACAAAACTATAATACTCTCTTAGCAACTTTTGTTGCGAGATTATAAAAAGTGAGTATATTAAATATATGTATATGGAATGCCAACGGTGTAAACCAACACAAACTGGAGATAATACGATTTCTGACTGAAAAAAGCATAGATGTTATGCTACTGTCAGAAACTCATTTAACAAATAAAAACAATTTCTTTATACCGGGATATAGACCTCATGTTACGAATCACCCAGATGGAAAGGCGCACGGTGGAACAGCAGTATTGGGTAGAAATCAGTTAAACCACCATGCTTTAGAACCGCATGCTACAGCCCAGTTACAAGTCACATCAATATCCTTGAAAAATCGGGGTTCGGATCTAAATCTAACGGCTATATACTGTCCACCTCGGATTAGAATTACAGATTGCGATTTTAAAGACTTTTTTGGAACACTAGGTTCAAGATTTCTAGCAGGTGGAGATGACAATGCAAAACTTATCTACTGGGGCTCACGTCTTATTAATCCGAAAAGACGACAGCTGTACAACACTGTTATGAATAAGCATGTTATAATATCTCCTGGTAAGTCGACATACTGGCCCAGCGATAGAAATAAAATATCAGACTTAATTGATTTTTCTGTAGTCAAAAATATGGATAGATCGCTCATAACAGCAGATACAGTGGTTTTCCGAAATAACGAACACATTAATTGTCAGGCCTGTTCGTTATATCGAATTTTTCGTTAATTCGAGTACTCACTAAGAGTTATGTTTTTCAATAGAAATGAGTTAAATATACGTAAATTGCAGTTTAATAAATTGTTTGAATAATTATTTGTTAAAAAATGAAAAATCATAACAAAACAAGTCTAATCCAATAAATTCTTCCAAAATGAGCCAATTCTGGCACTTATACTTCTATTTGGTGCTTATCAATAATTTTAAGCTTTTTTTTATAAAATTCTAAATTTTTTCAATTTGCACATTTCTTCTGAATTTTTCCAAGTTTTATTTTTAATTCTGGTTCAATGTTATTTGATTTTTTCTATTTCTTCATATGTTTTCTTCCTGTTGTTCGTTAAACCGAGTACTCACAAATCCCCGATGTTCGTTATTTAAGGTACTCAATGTAACAGATTTGCTTGTTCGTTATAAGCGGTTTTCGTTAAAACGAATGTTCGTTATTTCGGAAAACTACTGTACATGTACTGATTTCTGACTTCTTCTGATCATTCTCCTGTACTAATAAAGTTATGCCAGCAGCTCATGATATTTGACCCAAAAGTATCTCTAACATCTCAATAAACTAACTGGTTGAAATATAGAAAATATATCAGTAGCCACATTAACATTGATTTAAAAATAAATACAGGAAGAGAGATTGATGAAAGTATAACAGAATTTAATCATGTAATAACTAATGCAGCAGTCTTGGCAACACCAAAAAGAAACATTAAACCAGTTGTTTTTAGAAACATCACTAATAATGAAGTAGAAAAACTTGTAAATGAGAAAAGGCGAGCTAGACGTGAATGGCAGTTAAGTCGTTCTCCTACAACTCTGCTTCAATTGAAATCTGCTGTACGTAGGTTAAAAAAGCGCTTAAACGCGAGTAAGAATACAACACTGAAAATTATGTAAAGAAACTGTGCCCAAATTCTAGCAAGCAAAACTCCGTTTGGAAAGCCCAAACGTCTTTTAGGCCACCAGTAGACTCCAACATGCCTATAAGACAGTCGAATGGTAATTGGGCACGTAGTGATGAAGAAAAGGTACATTGCTTCGCAAATTACCTAGAAAAGATATTTCAACCTAATTGCCCAAATATCACTTTTAAGTTGCCAACTTTGCTCTATACTGCTAATGAGTCGACCGTGTCTATTAGGACGTCTACTTATGAAATCACTAGGATCATAAAAGTGCTAGATCCAAAAAAGGCTTCTAGACATGATAATATTACTCCAAAAATGTTAATTGAGTTACCAAATATTACCATAACAGTGCTTTCGTGGAAAAAGTCGCCGATCATTATGATAGATAAACCTGGGAAAGTCTTTACACTGCCGTCTTCCTATAGACCTATAAGTCTCTTACCCTGTATTTCAAAAATATTCGAAAATGTTGTACTATCAAAAATGTCTCCTTTCCTCCACGAAAATAATGTAATACCAACCCACCAATTTGGGTTTCGTACTAAACATGGCACTGTAGAGCAAGTAAATAGAATTACTAACGAAATCAGAAAGGCATTCGAGCACAGAGAGCACTGTTCAGCTATTTTTCTAGATGTAGCTCAGGCGTTCGATAAGGTCTGGCATGAAGGCCTTTTATGGAAAATCAAAAGCACTTTACCTTACGATTGCATAAAACTTTGTAGTCATATTTAAGAAACAGGAAATTTACAGTTAAAGTAGCAGATTTCATATCAGAATAACGAGCAATAAGGGCTGGTTGTACCTCAGGGCAGTGTATTAGGCCCCACTCTGTACATAATATATACAGCAGACATTCCAATAGCTAATAACGTTTTGACATCCACTTTTGCGGATGACACAGCGTTAGTAAGCCGTAACAAATGCCCTAACAGTGCATCAAGAATATTAAAGAAGCACTTAACTTTCGTCGAAGAATGGCTAGCCAACTGGCGCGTATAAATGTTAATGAGCAATAACGCAAGCATGTTACATTCTCGCTAAGATCGGAAACATGCCGGACAGTTAAAATAAACAATGTGCTAGTAGCCCAAGCGAATGAAGTAACTTATTTTGGGATACACCTGGATCGAAGGCTCACGTGGCGGAAACATATAGCGAGTAAAATAACCTGTATGAAGTTAAGAGCAGGAAATTTAAATTGGCTTTTAAACAAAAATTCTAATCTTAGCTTAGACAATAAAGTCCTGTTATACAATGCAATCAGAAAACCGATTTGGCTGTATGGTATTCAACTGTGGGGTACGAAATGTGCAACCAACATTGATCTTTTTCAGAGATTCCAATCTAAAATGCAAATGCTTAGAACAATCACGGGTTCACCATGGTACATGCGTCACGAAAATATCCATGAAGATTTTTACATTCCTATGGTAAATAAAGAGGACAGCAGAAAGAAATATATTTCTAAACTTCGTGAACATCCAAACCCATTGGCAAATGCCTTGGTACATTCCTGCAATCAAACACGTTTAAAAAGAAGAGATCTACCTGCCTAATAGCAAAAAACAACTATGTGTATTCGGTTTTCAATATTTTTTGGGCGTGGCAGTGGACTGATATCGCCCATTTTCGAAAGCAACCCTCTCACGGTCCCAAGGAATATTTGTGCCAAGATTTCATCAAGATATCTTAATTTTTACTAAAGTTACAGCTTGCACAGACGGACGGACAGTTATCCGGATTTCAACTCGTCACCCTGGCCACGCCCATTTTCCATTTTGTAAAAAAATGTGAATGCAGCTTCCATCTGCCATTTCTTATGTAAAATTCAGTGTTTCTGACGTTTTACGTTAGTGAGTTAACTCACTTTTAGTAATTTTCAACATAACCATTTTGAGGGCGTCGTAATGGTCCGATTTCGAATACCAACCTCCTCAGAGTGCTAAGGAATGTGTTCCAAGTTTCATTAAGATATCTCAATTTTACTCAAGTTATCGCTTACACGGACAGACGGACGGACAGACATCCGGATTTCAACTCCACTCGACATGCTGATCATTTATATTTATATAACCCCATGTCTAACTCTTTTATTTCTGTGTGGCACAAACAACCGTTATGTGAACAAAACTATAATACTCTGTGCAACATGTTGCGAGAGTATAAAAAAACGCAAAAACTATTTATCTTTTACAAGCGTTAAGTAAAAAAAATTTTTGTATACCGAAATACAAGCTCACAGCCAAACATTGTGCATCATATGTTTACCGTTATCGGCGACAGCTTGGTGTCGATTTTCGAATGCAAAGTAAATACTGTTATAAAAGTGAGCTATCCTGGAATGATATTTAAAAGTTTTAACATTTTGGTATTGTCATTTGTAAAGTATATTTTAAAATTGGCCGCCAAACCAGTATTGAACATTTAACGAAAGTGACTTCCGTTGGATTGCACGGAAAATATTAAAAAATCACAATTTAAGTGCTCCAGCTTAAAGCAATGAAATGGAAAAATCCTTGGCAAGAACAGTCATCCCAAAACCACAAGAATAATGCTCAGAGAAGCTGATTTAAATGCCCGCACAGCCCGAAATAAACCATACATCAATGCAAGAGCAAGGTTGAAGGAGTTGAGAGCAATTTCAACCTATTTATATCGGATAGAAATAGATATGTATGGACAAAACGAATTGCTGAGCTACAACCGCAAAATCTACGTAGTACCGTAAAACATGGTGGAGAGCATGTAATTGTGTGGGGATGCTTGTCGTCTCCTGGTGTCGGGAATTTTGAAATTTGGGTTGCGGCGGCCATCTCCGCGGATTTCATGAGGGTGATCAGAGGAAACCCTGGTCCCCCTCCAAGCTGCGAGATCGTGGGTTGGCACTACGGCATCCATAAGCTTGTCAGGTGTGCTGATGAAAGATCAGCATCCTTGTACAACAAAGCGGTGTCCCTGGTAGGAGAGGTCTGGAAGGGGCTAAACTCGAGGCGGTGGCTAAGGAAGAACTTCCACTACGCCCTCGTGCTCGGGTGTGGCTCCCCACCGAACCCTCCACCCCAGGAGAGATAGAGGAAATTTTGCTTTATTGCAATCCATCTCTTCCCGCTCAAGATTGGAAGGTCATTCGAGGGCCTTCTGCTATGGTTTCGAGAAAGTGGTCCTTCGGGTCCTCCCTACCGATGTCCAACTACCTCCAGGAGCGGGAGAGGAGGGAATTGATGCCCAAACAATCATGGACATGGATCATGGATCATGGATCCCACTCGGACACGACGAGTATTGGAGATGGATCCGTCTTCAATCTCGGCAAACTGTTCGAAGAGGATCGTTTGAATGCATGGAGAGTGCGGAACTCGCACTGTTAGAGAAGAGTTTGGAGGATGAAGATCCTGCAAATTAATCTCCAACACGCAATGGCGGCATCCGCCAACTTATTGCTTCGTCTTAGAATGGACGAAACCGACGTCGTCCTAATCCAGGAGCCGGGCTAGGTAGCAACGGTGTATCGGGTTTAAGGACGAAGAGCCACAGGCTAATGACAGCTAGCTATGCAGGTGGAATCAGAGCATGCATGCTGGTGCTGGAATCATGCGTGCATGAGAAAGGCTCTCTCGGAGGTCAGGCGTAGGAGAGTCAACGCCATCATTGGCTCGGACGCCAACGCAAGACATACTGTCTAGGGAAGCTCGGACATAAACGTTAGAGGTGAGTCGCTCTTTGATCTTATATGTAATGTTGACTTATTTATATGCAATAGGAGAAACTCCCCTACGTTCGTGGCTGCGGGCAGGGAGGAAGTCCTTGACCTTACCCTAGTATCTAGAGAATGGAAGGTTTTCAATGATCATTCCTTTTCGGACCATAGGTATAGCAGTTTCAACATGGACAGAGCTTGACCAGTCCGCAAACCTTTTAGGAAATTTAGGAATATTAATTGGGATCTATATTGTAGGAAGCTTCGTTCAGCTCTTCCGGTCGCGCCCCCACGAGACTCAGTTCTTTCCGCCATCACAATTGATGAGTGCGTCGAAGTTTACACTTCTGGCTGCAGGATAGCCCTTGAAAGTTCCTGTACTCTGAGATCTCATAAAGGCAAAGGGAACTTCCGGAGCTCAGATCTTCAAGTCGAAGGTTCTTCAACAAAGCCCGTAGAAGTGGTCTAGTTGGCGACTGGGCTTTGTATAAGGTGGGATTTGCCATTTTTAAGTCTGAAGTGAAGAAGGGCAAACGGTCTTCTTGGAGAGCCTACTGCGAAAGCGTGGAGGGCTGCCAGGAGTCCTCGAGATGTAGGCGCATTCTGTCCAAGAACCCAATATCCGTGGGTTACTTGAGAAATGGTGCTGGTGAGTGGACCTCGAGCAGTGAAGAGTCACTAAAGCTACTTTTGGATGATCATTTCCCAAAAAACCAATCAGGGGAAAGAGCATCTCTTGGAAAGCTTCAAGGGGGCGAAAACGCCTTCGAAAACCTTCTGGATGATCGCCACCTAACCTGGTCGTTGAACTCTTTCAAACCTTTCAAGACCCTCGGACTAGATGGCATTATACCTGCGCATGTACAGCGAGCGGCCAAGGTATCATGCAGCTGGCTGGCCCCGATCTATACGAACTGCGCCAGACTGAGTCATATTCCGGAGGCTTGGAGGCAGGTTAGGGTGTCTTTCATCCCAAAAGCTGTTAAAAGCTCTCGTGTTACTGCAAAAGATTTCAGGCCCATTAGCCTCTCCTCGTTCCTCTTGAAGGCATTGGAAAGGCTTATGGATCTGTACATAAGATACAAAATCCCTATATATAAGCTTATTAAAGCTCAACACGCCTATTGTAAGGGCCGATCGGTAGACACCGCCTTACACTCTATAGTGTCGTGGATAGATGAGGCCCCCTTATATAATGATTACGTGATATATACCTTCCTCGATATCGAGGGGACCTTCAACAATATAAGACCGGAAGCGGTCATTGGTGCGCTAGACGATTTTGAGGTAGAAGCGAAACTTAAGCATTTCATCTACAGTCTGCTCAGCGACAGACCTGTCATTGCGGAGTGGGGAAGCGCAAATGCGCTCCGGACTGTAAATAGGGGTAAACCGCAAGGTGGCGCTCTCCCCTTTGCTCTGGATTCTGGCATTGAACGACCTACTGGGGGAACTTGAAAATCAAGGCTGTCGATTGACGGCCTATGCTGATGATGTAGCCTTTTTGGTCAAAGGAAAATTCCTTAACACCATATATGAGATGACCCAAGGTTACTTAGAAGTGGTAACCCGCTGGGCCCATAGAATGGCTTAGCTATAAACCCGAGTAAAACGGAACTCGTCTTATTCACGGGAAGATACCAAATTCTAAATGCCACTCTCCCCTCATTGGGCTCCAGTCTGCAACCTGCGGAGAAGGTGAAATACCCGGGGCTTATTCTTGATAGGAAGCTGGGTCGGGTGGTGAACGAGGACAAGACGAAATATCTCCTGTCGTCAAACAAACAGTCAGCGCATTCGCGTCTTGGCTCCCACGTCACTGTTGACAGTCATAACTTTGAAATTGTAGATAATTTCGTCTACCTGGGAACCAGCATTAACAGCAATAACAATGTCAGCCTGGAAATTCAACGCAGAATCACTCTTGCCAACAGGTGCTACTATGGACTAAGTAGGCAATTGAAAAGTAAAGTCCTCTCTCGACGAACAAAAACCAAACTCTACAAGTCTCTCATCATTCCCGTCCTACTTTACGGTGCAGAAGCGTGGACGATGTCAACATATGATGAGACGGCACTAGGAGTTTTCGAGAGAATGGTTTTGCGGAAGATTTATGGTCCCTTAAACTTTGGCAACGGCGAATACCGCAGACGATGGAACGATGAGCTGTATGTGTTATTCGACCTCATAGACATAGTCCAGCGAACAGCGGCTACGCTGGCTAGGTCATGTTGTTCGAATGGATGAAAGTGCTCCAGCTCTGAAAGTATTCGATGCAGTACCCGCTGGTGGAAGCCGAGGAAGAGGGAGACCTCCACTCCGATGGAAGGACCAGGTGGTGAGGGACCTGCCTTCGTTTGGTATAACCAAATGGCGCCAAACTGCCAGAAGGAGGGATAAGTGACGCGCTGTTGTGGACTCGGCAATAACTGTGTAAGCGGTGTCTACGCCAGTCAAGAAGAAGAAGAAGCTCTCGTGGAAGCCACACATTTAGGAGAGGGTGAGAACGGCTTCGGTAGCTCTCTACTGCTGTAGAGGGGCTATTGGAAAAAAGTGGGGTCTCTCACCGAAAGTGATTTTATGGTTGTATGAGACCATTATTAAACCTATGTTCTATGGCGTTGTCGTCTGGTGGAGGGCACTCGAGAAAGTCACACTAGCTAATCAGCTGAATCGTGCACAAAGAGCGGCTCTCATTGGAATCAGCGGAGCGCTAAGAACAACACCATCAATGGCTCTAAATGCCATCTTACACGTCGCACCTGTTGATATTGCCGGTAGGTGCACTGCGGCAAAGGTCGCTGTCAGACTCAGAAACGCTGGGTATATAATCGGTCCGAAGCAGAGGCACTCCGAAATTCTCCGTCATTTCGATTGTATCCCTGACTACTTGGACCACTGCACCGCGGAACCGTCCCCTAGAGTTTACTTCTCTACGTCACCGCGGAATCGTTGGTAACTGTATAGCGGACAAGCTTGCAAGAGAGGGTACCCTAGCTACATTGACGTCGGAATGGGAGCGCGTTGGTAGTCCATGGTCCATCTACGCAAGAGCGCTGGACAAGAAAGACTACGCATGAGCTAGTTAGCGACGCTGAAGATAGCCTAAGTAAATTTCACACTTAACCTATACAAACAATAAAAATTCGTTCATTATAAACACAACAGACAGAATTCCATAACGAAAAACTGATAAGCATAACAAAACTATATTTGTTAGGATAGAAAAAATTCCACGGGAAGTAGGACTTCCAGCACTAGATCTTTGAAAAAGGTGCTTAAAATTTAACAAAGATAAAATTAATATTCCTCCAAAATCTGGAAAAGAATAACGGATAAGTCTTGATATATAGATGAAACAGTCATGCAACGTTATACCAACGGACATCACAATACGCTGGAATCTCATAAAAGAGACAAAAGCCGTTCAATTTGCGTCGTCCCTTATTGAACACCGACGTCAAGATGACAACACAAGAAATCGCAAGCTTGAGAGCACAAATCGCTGCTCTGACCACAACGCTCACTGAAACTCAACAAAGATTGAATTCGTTCGAAACCTACGCAACACCTAACGTCACAGTCACAAACCAATATCAGGACTGTACACCAAACATCACAGATGAATCACAAATTAACTTAGAAATCTTCAAAACCTTACCAGTCTTCACAGGCGATATGAACAATTATAGGTCATGGAGAAAACGTGCCTGGACGCACATGAATAACATCAAAAATTACGCTACTACACCCATGTACTACACGGCACTCTCGATTGTACATTCCAAAATTCAAGGAGAGGCAGCCGATATTTTTATCAACCACAACACCAATTTCAACTTCTACTCAATCATAAATCGTCTCGATTATACTTATGCGGACCAGAGACCTCTGTATGTTTTGCTCGAAGGAATGAAAATAATAAAGCAAGGAATAAGGACTCTGGCAGAATTCCATTCCGAAGTCAGCAAGTCACTAAATCTTGCACTCACTAAAGTTGAGATGGATAATCATGGATCAGGAAATCCATCAGCTATGATGGAATATTCGAACCGGGAAGGTGTAAGGACATTCATTCTCGGTCTGAACAGCAAATATACTAGCGACACCCTCTACAGCCACAATCCAAAGGACTTAGAAACCGCCTACGCCATCGCAAGTACGATATACCATGACAACGAGAAATTGCAATTCGACGTTCCGCAATACAATCAGCAGAGACAATACAATACATCACAGTACCAAAACTCAAGCAGAAGACATTTCGAGGAACCACAATGGTACAGACCTAACGTAGAGGTGCAATACAATCAGACTGCACCCAGGCAACAGCACCAACCAATGGACGTAGATTCATCACAACAATACACGAGATCCGCAAATCCCAATAGGAACCACAACAAAACAGCTATAACCGTCAATTACAAGGACTACCTCCTATCCTCCTACCTAAAAAAAATAATAATTACATTGTTAGAACATAATCTCCCATTTTTTGAAACAGATGCATTTGAAGAATTTGATATGCTTCTGGGTGAACAGGGTCTTAGGAAAATTAAAGCAGAGATCAACCTTTTCGAGTACACGCTCAGTTATAAATCTAGGGCCAAGGAAGAAAGTGAATCTGTGCAAAAAATAAATTATACGGTTAATAGTGAAATATATAGAGCAGAAATCGTAGAAATAATGCAAAGAAATGAAGACACAAATTAAGTGCTACCATATACTACCACGGTACAAGCTACCATTAGAACGAAATCGGAAGATCCTATTTGCACCAAGCAATATCCGTACTAGGGTGGTCCTTATATGTGTCAAAAAATTTATTTTGGAATTTTTGTCCGGGCACCATCTCAATTGCTTTTCTATGCTAAGAAACTCGCTCAGTATTTTTATTTAATTTTTAAAATAATATTTAGAGGTCGCTACCAATGTTTTAATTTTAATTTAAAACAATAAAATCACTATATTAATCACTAACTTTTATTTATTGATTTAAAACATTTACATGCAAAATTTAAGTAAACAATACAAATAAGAGTATGTTTTAATACAGAAATTGTGTAAAATCAGGATAGAAGTGTTGATTTTTTTGAATCAGGATATTTGTGTCTGTAGTCTTTTACCAACAAAAGCAAATACTGCTTTTGCTCTTCATCGTTTGTTATAATATAATAAATTGATTATTATATTCCTCCATTAAGGCAACACCACGCTCAGCAATATCATTCACTACCCGCATAGAATGGACGATTGCTTTTGCAGCCTTAAAATCAGAAATCAGAATCATCTTTTCAAGTTTCAAAGTCTTTACTCAAAAACTGTGATGAGATGCCCTGTATATGAAAAAATCGTAAAGAGTTGCTAGTCACAAAATATTCTATGCTTTTTTCACTGATGTGTTCGACATCAATGCTTTTTCTTTTTGGACAATTCGCTACATCTTTGTTTTTTAGTGCATTTACCATCTTTTTCTTATCTTGAGCTGATAGTTCGTCGTCGAAAAATGCAAAAGACACCAACTCTTCTGATAAGTACCATAAATGGCCCAGTATTTTTTTCATAGTAATTTTGGCTATTACTGGGTTTATATTTTTAAAAGAGTCAAGATCTTTTAATAATTGTAAGTCGTTTCTGGTGCTGAATATCCGATAGCAGCTTGAAACCAGTATTTTACATATACCATGATTGTAAAAATACATATATCTTTGATTGCTTTTTCTTCTTTCTTTGAAAGCTTAAACTGATGTCGAAAAAGGAAAATTTTCAAGCAGTACATGGCTTTAGCTATCTACCTAGCGCGATGAAGGCCAGCAGGCCTCCTAAATGATACTCCTTTTTCAGGAACTCCTCCCAAGTAAATGATCGTAAGATTCAGCAACTCTTTATAGTCATCTCGAGGTTGATATATTTGGAGTTGGTTTTGCGCAAAAGAAATCCTGTCTTCAGCAATATTTTCTATGATCTTGAAGGACGTGGTATCATCAATTACTGTTTTATAATCATTTTGGTCAATTTTTTCCCAATTTTTTTTAAACCTTTTAAACACTAGAACATCGGGCCCACTAGATGGACCTAGAGCTTGATCAAAGCCGCTTGTAACATAATTTCTCCTAAATGGTGGCGACAGGCCAGCATATCTTTCTTCATTTTCTGTTCCAGAAGAACACAAGCTCCATTTATCAGACCGGTGTTTACAGCTGTAGTGTCAAAACATAAACATTTTATTTTATCGCTTAAACCCCATGAAGTTATTGATTCGTAAACAGCTGATGCACAAGCTTTCCCTGTTCCACAATTCAATTTTGGAACCGCTAAAATATGATCTATTCCAAGTCCCGACACTAAAATTGGTAGACGATCTACAGTTTCGTGACCACTTATGTCTTCAATTAACTTGCCATCCCAATGTATCGTTAATGGCACATCAGGTTGAAACTCGTTTTTAAGAGATTGTGCAATTGCTTTTCGATTTTTTAAACGATTTCGACGTATTGAAGATCTATTAACATTAAACTCTGACTGGTGACATCCAGCACTTTTCAATGTAGATGCTATAACCACAGCAGCTTTTCTGTCACTTAATTTTGTGACATCAAGGCTAGCAGCTAAGTGGCTATTTATTACTTCTTTTCGAGCTCATTTTTTTGGCGGTTGAACTTTTGAAGGTCCTAATGAAACTTCGAAATCAGATGCACTAGTTTCTTCGCTGGTAGTTGAGGAAGAAAGTACACATTTTTCTGTCAAAGCTGAAATACATCTGTTTTCTCTTTCACGTAACTTTTTGAGGCGTTCTTCTTTCTTTTTCAGTTCCTCACTTTTTCTCAAACTTTGTTTGTCTATTGAACCTATTAAACCAGGGCGATCTTTCTGCCGTTGTGCTAATAAAAACTGCTTATCGTCTTCTACAGTCAAAATATTTAAAGCTTCAGAATGAGCAAGATCAAACAAATCTTCTAATTTTTGTTGCCAATCTCGTTTTTTTTTCTTTATTGCTTTCGAACGTTTTTTCTTGTTCTCCATATTTTTTTTTAGATTCTTCCACTCTATGAAGGATTTTTCTATTTTACTGATAACATGTTTTTTCAATCTTGTTGGTATACTAGCTTTTTCCCACAAATTCATGACTTCACCAGCAGCCACAGTAGCAGAATCTCGATCGGTTCTTTTTTCTTCACTTTTGTAGTAAAAAAATATACGTAACACCTCACCAATAGAAAGTAATTTCGATTGATTTAGATTTGGTATTGACTGACCGATTAACCAAACGTTGGTTTTATTTCTAGTTAATAAACTACCGCCACTACTTGTTGACGCCATAGCAAGTTGAAACAGAACGTATGGTTTGGAAAAGGAAAAGCACGTGTTCTGTATATTTACTAAATTCGAACTGAGAGTACTGAAAAAGAAAGGTTAAAAGGTTTGAAAGTTTCAAATGAAATGCAATGTATATTTGTTTTTGAATTTTTGCATGACAAAAAGAATTTATGTAATCAGTATATAAGAAAAAATCACCTCACGTATATGGCTCAAACTTCAGTACACACAAGAATCAAAGGATTCAACTTAATATTCGTAAACATAAATGAACACAAGATAATTATTTTTTGTGCTATTCCCATAGAATACGAAATTCAAAATGCCAATTATGATTTCATCATATTAGTTGCAATAAACAAACACATTACACTTGAGAATACGCGATATTACTAAAAGCCAATGTTGCAGTACTTATGGAAGTAAACAAAGCATTTTAAGGTTAGGAATTTCAGAAATGCCAACCATGTAAAAATAATGGCAAAAAATTTAAAATGCGTTACAAAAAAATCTGAAAGTAATTATATAACTTCATAGTTATAATGTCTATAAAACTGATTTTTCAAAGTTCGACTTAAGGTAGCGACCTCTAAAACTATTCAAAAAATAAATTTTAAAAATTCTTATTTCTTATTTTAGGGTAGAGGATCATATTACGGGGTGCCCGGTTAAGTTTTAAAAAGTCGAACAATAAGGACCACCCTAATCCGTACCCTATGTCGGATAGCGATTTCATTAACAAACTTTTAGAAAATGAAATAATTCAACCCAGCTAAAGTCCATATAACTCTCCCATTTGGACAGTCGCAAAAAAGGGTACCGATGAACAAGGGAAACCTAAGCGCAGAATGGTCGTAGACTTTCAGAAACTAAACACACAAACTGTTACAGATTGATATCCCATACCCGATGTGGCTATGACGATACAGAATTTAGGAAACGCAAAAGTATTTTCTATTCTAGACTTAGAGTCCGGCTTCTATCAGATCCTTATTAATAAATCAGACAGGGAAAAAAACGGCTTTTAGTGTAAATGGAGCTAAGTACGAATTTTTTCGTATGCCATTCGGCCTGAAAAATGCCCCACCTATTTTTCAAAGATGCGTGGATGATATCCTTAAACCATATATCGGGAAGTTCGCATACGTTTATATAGACGATGTTCTCATTTATTCTTCCTCTCCTGAAGAACATATCGAACACATCCGCATAATCATAAATGCGCTTCACCAGGCCAATTTGAAAATCTCTAACGAGAAATCTCACTTTTTCAAAGACTCTGTGGAATACTTAGGGCATATAATTAAATACAACAAGATTACAATTGACCGAACAAAATACAGACTATTAAACATTTCCCTATTCCTACAACACTGAAGGAACTCAGATCCTTCCTAGGTCTCGCAAGTTACTATAGAACATTTATAAAGAATTGGAATACAAAATTAAAAATATGGAAAAATTTCATTGAAAAATATGGTGCAAAAATCGTTTACAAACCCGGACATCAGAACGTGGTCGCTGATGCACTTTCTCGTCAGCAAATAAACAACACATCAAATTCTAACGACTCCCAACATTTAGCACAAAGCTCACCAACACAAAAACTCAAACGAGTAAAAAAACCAGTAAACTCCTTTAGAAACCAAATTATTGTAAGACGGTCAGATCAGAACCCCGTCGAAATATTCTCACAAAACATATTTTCTAACAGCCGACACACGGTCTTTTTTTATACGAAAACTGAATTACTAGATAGACTAAAAAATGTAATTAGACCAAAGATAACAAATAGACGAGCAAATGTTATTTTATGTCGAAAATGACATTATCGACACATTCCCAACTGTATCGATTGTACTAGCGCAAAAATTGGTGGACGATATTACCGAAACCAAACAACAAAAACCAATCATAAATGACACACAGAAACTACAAATATAATGCAAGGAAATTTCCCTAAAATATTACTGGCCAAACATACGTAACGCTTGTAAAAAAGAAGCACAAGACTGTGAAATCTGTCTCACAAACAAATACTAACGCCGACCAAACAAACAACCAATTGGTTCCGCACCAACGCCAAACAAAGTAGGCGAATACATACACTTAGACTTATTCTACATGTGCGATAACATATACATTAGCTCAACGGACAAATACTAAAAATTTTGCTACTTTAGACAAATACCTTCAAGGAAATATACATATAAATACGTCGACGAGATTCATTCACAAATATACCCAAACGCAAAATTGTTAATGACTGATAACGATCTATCGTTTACAAGCATATGTGCACAACAAAATCTACAAATGGTCAAATTGAAAGGACGCATAGCACAATTTTCGAAATCGTGAAAGTTATAGGTGACCAGGATAATTCAGCACCGGAAGACCAAATTTTTGAAGCTGTTCGACAGTACAACAAATCGATACATTCCGTTACCAACGAGAAACCCGAGGTTTTATAATCAAAGGGGGTATCCCGACATCCAAGAACGAATACAACAAAACCAAGAAAGAGTCTTGCGTCATCATAATCGCAATCGAAAGCAGCTGAATCCAGGTGACGTAATATTTTCCAAGACGCACAGGCGTAATAAGAACGTAAGAAAATACGCGAAGCACGTTGTAAAAAATGATAACGGAAAAACTGTAACGACTAATAAAGGACGGATTATCCATAAGGATAATATAAGTGTAAAGGCATGTACGGAATAATTTCATTTTTACTTTTCCTATCGCATTATGCGACAATATTATAGATTTAAGCCATAGGAAATATATACTAGTAGAAACTGATCCTGTTTACATTTATCAGGATACAGCTTTCTTGTATCACATATCCAATCTCTCAAAAATATTGGCGTCATACAAAAGTATAATGAAATCATCATTCAATCTAGAAGACCAACCCCAAACTTAAATTTTAGTAAACAAAATCGAAACTTTGAAAACTCAACTCATTCCCAATATTTATAGACCCAAAACATTACTTAACTTTTTTGGTTCCATGTTAAAATTCATCACTGGCATACCAGACCACGATGACCTTGTGGAAATCCAAACTTCACTTAATTTTTTAGAAAATAATAATAAGCAAAAATTAATTAATTCACAGTTCGAAAGAATACTCGAAAGCCTTGACCCCAAAGCAATAACCGAAAACATTGTTATATTTTGAATGATATGCATGATTTAATAAACCATGAAAAGTTAGATCTTCCAATAATTAATATATTAGAATATGCCGACATTCATATATGTTACCTACAACAAGCAATTATAACAATATACAAATATCCGATCCTTGAAACTCAATGTAGCTTATTTAATGTATATCCTAGCATATAAGCATGGTAAAATTAATTTAGACTCTAAGATCGCAAAGTGTAACGATTATCAAAGAATATCTAAATGTAGAAATTATATGGGTAACTTTATTTGTAAATCAGAACCCGCTGACAATTGTACTATAAAAATATTAGAAGACAAAACAGCCCAATGCGAAACAACCCATGAAAATAATGCTCCAATTCGCATCCTAGAAAATGGATACATTTTGACAGATTGGAACAACATGTATATATCAAGCCCTAAATTTATACACTTCAATGAATCCACGAAGATCGATATATACGATTAGAAATGGGCTGCCACACTATAAATACAGTATTTGTGCAAAGTTTTGCACCGATATCTTCACTAGTGCTTACTTTATATATTGTAAAGTAAACGATTCAGATCATCTTCTAAGTTCTGGTATATAGGAAGTAGGCGTGGTTGTGAAGCGATTTGACCAATTTTCACAACATATAATATTAGGAGGTAAGGAAACTATTACAAACCAAGTTTCATTGAAATCGGTCGAGTAGTTCCTGAGATATGGTTTTTGACCCATAAGTGGGGGACGCCACGCCCATTTTCCATTTTGTAAAAAAATCTGAGTGCAGCTTACATCTGCCATTTCTTATGTGAAATTTAGTGTTTCTGACGTTTTTCGTTAGTGAGTTAACTCACTTTTAGTAATTTTCAACCTAACCTTTGTATGGAAGGTGGGCGTGGTTATAAGCCGATTTCTTTCATTTTTGGACTGTATTAAGAAGTGGCTAAAAAACACGACTGCAGAAAGTTTTGTTTATATAGCTTCATTGGTTTGCGAGATATATATAAATAACCGATTTGGGGGCGGGACCACGCCCACTTCCCCAAAAAAATTACATCCAAATATGCCCCTTCCTGGTGCGATCCTTTATTTCAAATTTTACTATTATAACTTTATTAATGGCTTAGTTATGACACTTTATGTGTTTTTGGTTTTCGCCATTTTGTGGGCGTGGTAGTGGACCGATTTTGCCCATTTTCGAAAGCAAGTCCCCACGATCCCAAGGAACATGTGTTCCAAGTTTCATTAAGATATCTCAATTTTTACTCAAGTTACAACTTGCACGGACGGACGGACAGACATCCGGATTTCAACTCCACTCGTCATCCTGATCATTTATATATATATAACCCCATATCTAACTCTTTTATTTCTTGGTGACACAAACAACCGTTATGTGAACAAAACTATGATACTCTGTACAATAGGTTGCGAGAGTATAAAAAAGGCAACACGAAAATAAGTGTACTGCCCAAATAAATATAACCTCTTTTACTCACGACGAACACCAGTTTGTTAACTAGCTCGTCAAACGCTGGTCAACTACCAGCACTTGTGCAGCCGACTTGAAAAACGCCCTGCAAACAGTACGGAATAAAATTGCTCCAAACTATACAAAGAATTTGGTAGAATCCATGCTGAATCGCATGAAAGCAGTTATTGATAGTAAGGGGCATTCCACAAAGTTCTAATCAACCTAAAAATTTAGTTGTGTCCTTAAAAATTTGCAATATATTTGGTTTTTTTGTTACTGCATCAATTTCACTGTGAGGTGCAATATTATACTCAAGTTTGTTTTTGTTGTAGTTATATAAAATAACTATAAAATCTGATTTTTAAGCATAAATTTAATGTGTATATCTGCCGCTGTAAAGTGGCATTTACATTTTTTGGAAAATGTCAGTGTTTTCAAGTAATACTTGCGTTAGTATTTCTTGTACGGTTGCATCACTTTGACTGTGAGCCACTGTACTTCAAATACGGATTTTTAAACTTCCGACAGACCGTATACATATACCGATTAATATGTGACATATCATAGCAAAAATAACTTGGTGGCAAATATTTCCAATGAAAACGGTCCATGAATTACACCAGATTCCATATACTATAAAAAGAGAGTCCCAACGCGCGGATGAAGTTAATACTTCTTAGTAATATTCCAAGAAATGCATATCATTTTGTATGAAAGAAAACTAGCGAGAGACACTTTTTTAAATTCACATTTTAAAAATTTATTATGCACATTTTATAAACCAAAGCCAAATCAATTATCATTTCTGGGTTCTGACGGATTGATATCTAGAATATTTACAATTGGATTTATACATACAACCCGTTGGTTCTGAATCCTGCGGGATCAGGCATCTCAGCTGAGCTCTAAGCTACCGGGGGGGTCGGCAGGTCGCGGATAGCCGGACGGCCTGTAGTAGTAGGTTAGTTGCGAAATAAGTTATAACGAATAAGCAATCCCCGACGAGGAGCGGCAGGAGTGGAGGATGCGGTATAAAAGCCAGCTAATCCGACGAAACTCCTGCGACAGAGGCGAGTCGTTACCACCTCTCTAATATAGGTGACCATTAAAATCCAGGCGCGACGGACTCAGAATGAGCGGCACCCTGGTCAGCGTCTGTTCACCATGTCAGGTGCGGCTGTAAATGAGACCGGTCCATACCGGGGCGCACTGGGAGTCCCAGGAAGCACCATCAGCTGTTTTCACTGGTGGTAGTAAATGGGTGATGTGAGTCAGCTCTGCAGAAGTGTCAGCCACGATGTGAATCAGTAACCTGCCCCTTCGGGTCCTGATCAGGAAGTGTACATTGGGCGCAGAACTAGTAGACTGCGTTGCTCCGGGCGAGCGCCGGTTCGTCCGTGTATCCCGGAACCGGTAATGCATAGGACAGGCCTCAAGGTAGGGGCATCGTCCCCGAGGGTACACCCGTTCCTGTCTTTTTCGGCCCGCCCCCCTGTACACGATGCGCTGGTAACACTGATTAATTGAGCAAAATAATGGAAAAAATAACAACAACAATAGTAGTAATAGATATAGCGGTGCCATTACTCCCGCTGAAGGTGGTGATAAGGAATCGGAGAATACCTTGCAGAGAAAACCTAACAATGCCACTGCGTACAACCCTGCATGTACTAGTTCGGAAGCTGACCCCGTTAAAAAGGCTTCCCGGTTGGCTATATCGCCTGTGAAGGTGCACTCCGCAAATAGGCCTGCGAGGGCGAAATCGTCACCACCAGCTAAC